>NC_056742.1:464486855-464489355 GCF_019279795.1 Protopterus annectens | reverse complement strand
TATACTAAATATCTCAACAGCCAAGTAACACAGAGAAAAATCCTTAGCCTTATGTGAAAACTCTCAGCTAGATAAATAAAATGCTGCTGACAGTATGTGTGTAACTTGATTGGTTGCTGAGATATTTCCAGTTGTTTACAAAATATTACAAACATAATAGTTACTGTGTTTACTGTGACTTATAAAATTCATTTTAAGACCTAGAACCTAAAGAATAATACCACTATAAAAATAGTTTGTGCTGAAGAGTTTGGCATTTATACTTCTTTCATAACCCCTATGGTTCCAGACATATGAACATTTGTTTGAAATGTGAGGACATCATTTGATTTTGAAAAAAGGCTTAGGCTCCGCCCATTGGAAGTTACAGTGTAAACTTCCTGAGCTCCATTGGAGTGAATGAGTCCTTCAAAACATACCTGCCAGCAAAGTGGTCCTGGACTTGCAACAACCTCATTACTAAGCTCTTTCTTAGTTTAGATGTTTCCCAACTATATTTTAAAATTGCAGCGGAATTATACCTATCAACAAAATAATCCTGCTCCTGTACTACCACCCCTGCGTATGCAGTCAAATCAAGTAACATGAAATTCTCCCACTTTGTCACCTGTTTACCTGTCTCATTTGAATAACTCTTTTGATAAAATATGCACTTGACTTATCTATTGTCAGTGCACTAAAAATAATAATAAATAAACAGTAAAATTAAATGCTGTGTAGTATATATTTTTATTGTTGCACAATGCTCATTGCCTTTGTAAATGTACATAATGTGGAACTTTTCTCCCTTGGCTTCCATTGAAAAGAAACTTTGCCATTTGGATGTTCTGATAATTAATGAAAATTAACTAACTAATTAAATAATAAGCTGTGTTCTACAGTTTACTAAAATGTAATACTATTACTTTATATATTGCATTATGTAGAATTTAATGTTTTGTTGTATTACTTTATTACTTTATTTACTTATTGCAATGCTAAGTGCTTAGATTATAAGGCTGTATGTTCAGATACCAAATTGTAAAATAAGCAAACCATGAAACACTGAAACGTAAACAGCAAATGGAAAATCAGAGAACTAGAAAATCAATGAAAAAAAAAACAAATCGAATGACCATAGTCAGCCAACAACCAGGAAGAAATGCGATACATAAGGTAAGATAGGGAAAATCATTTAAATTTTCCTTTTCCCCCACTGTAGTAAGATCTCGAAGTTGGTGTAACAACACCCCACTTTGGTTGGTAGTGTGTGCGATGTTGGCTGACTATGGCCATCCTATGTTTTTTTTGATTTTCCCGTTCACCGTTTACATTTCATTGTTTTGCCATTCAGTAGCCAAACACAGACCCAGATTATAAGCACTATAATAAATTTGATTTGCTCTTTGAATGTCAGTAAGTGATACAATGTCTACGTCTTCATGAAAACATATTAGCTGTGCCTCTCAATGGACCCCATGGTTTTAATGCATTTGAAAATGTGCAATGTGGTTCTCTGTGTATCGCCACTGGCTGCTGCCATTACTATCCGCGATACATCTGCACTCTGTCACAATTACATTACTATTAGACAGAGGTAATAGAGCATGCCTGAAGAGAAACTTAATGACCAAAGTCAATCTCTGAAGCACATTAGGAGGTCATCAAATAGTTTGCAGTGATAATCAGAGAAGACAACCAGAATCACAAAACCTAACTATAGCTGAGCTAAAAGACATCTTCTTTGAGTGAAACTTCTGTTTTAGTATATAACCTAATTAAACTGGCACTGTTGACGATTCAATGTATCAAGCGAATTCCAGGATAGTACTCTAGTTACAACATTGGCAGTGATATACAGTAGACTTCAATCTAAAACAAGTAAGGAGGTTGTGATTTTTTTTAGAATAAATAGTTAGTCCCAAGGAGGCTGCTGCAAATTAACATTCTACGCTCATACCATTGTCCATGTCTATGTCACCTTAGATTATAAAGTACACATATCTCCAGGTGCTTCCTCCTGGACACTGAAAAATACATGCTACATGTTCAACTGCTTTACCCCTGTAGAGTCTTTAGTATATTTGTAAGCACAATGTGTACAGACCAGTTGTAGGCATTAAACAGCCTAATACAGGGCCAGACTTGGCAATTGTGGAGCTCAGTATGAACCACTTTGATTAAGATCCCAGATGCTTTCCCCCCACCAAACTTCACTCCAATATCTATTACCCTTCATTTACTGGTCTCCTGGATGTAAGATATTTTCAAATTAGGTATCAGGACTATATGCTATTACTGCATCTTAAAATCAAAACAATGTATTTATTAGCTTTTATTTTGTGAACAAAAAAAAAATGATTAGAAGAAACAGGCTATTGATCCATGTCGCTAAGTTTATTACACTGCATATACCACTGTCTTTGGGATGTGCTGTAGACATGCCAAGCAACCTGTGCTACTCTGAAATAAGCTAATTTGAAACTTTAAACCTTGTTGACTCTTCTGACAGATACCAATT
>NC_056742.1:464366855-464481855 GCF_019279795.1 Protopterus annectens | reverse complement strand
AAGTGAACTGAGCTTGTGCTTTTGAAGTTCTTTCTACTCGCTTTATTTCATGAGTTACAAGGCTTTTTTATGACTTTAGGCAATGTTCAATCACATTTTATATTGTAGAGACCTACAGCTGCATTCTAAGTGCCTACAATGGTTTAACTGGCTGTGATAGGTCAGAGAGGGGTTCAGAGGTCATGCTATTGTTACACCGGTAAGCAAAACCATATAGAAGGATTTCCAACTGCTATTTATCTAAGTTAACTGAGGACTTCTTTTATGAGTGCCCTGTGTCAAAGCATTAAGGTGAAGCAATTACATGTGGAGTCATTTAAATGAGGGGGTTAATTTTTTCTGTTTTGTCATTAAGCGATCTTTGATTGTCAATGCACACATAATTACTGATCATTAAGGCCCATAAAACTGTTACACCATTTAAAAGGGAATTCTGAATTAAGACAGATAATCCTGCCTTTTCTGGAAACTACAGCTGTTTCAGTAGATGTGCTACTGCAGGGGAAATTGTAACCTTTCACTGCTTCGTTTTACTACAGATGACACTTTTGTTCAATGTGGATGTTTATCCTGCCACCACAAAGGATGATGCCTTGCAAAAATACAGTTTTTGCTGAATTGCTACCTGGAGATCCTAGTTTCTAATCTCACTTGTTCCTGTCACTTACCTCAGCTTTACATGCTGAGGATTGTAGGGCACACTGAACATTCTGGAATGCTTTGATGCACAAGGATGGGAAGGGGGATAAGCTGAGCAATAAGTGAGAAAAAAAACTTTCTTTCACCACTTTTGATTCAGTTCCTCTGAGTCCTGTTGAAAAATTCGACCTCATATAGCTGTTATTTCCACCACAGAATTTAAAGGTTACAGTTGCACATCCTTTAACATTTTTTAGTGGAGGGTTCTACCCTAATTAGGGAAGAACTATCATCTAGTCTGTCTCTCCAGGAGGGCGACTCTATGGTACATGGCCTTAAGTCCTTCCCATAGGAAGGAAAGATGGCACTTCCATAGCAGCCAGATTCTGAGCATCTGGGTCACCCATTTACCCCAAATTGCACTTGGCCTACAAAGATTTCTTGGCTTTGCACCACTGGGAAGACAGAATGTGGTTATGCCACTGTATGCCCCTACCAGGGCTAGAGACAGATACGGATATGGCTACAATGTAGGCCAGAAATGGGACCAACTTTGATTTAATAATTCTGTGCTACTACATCTATCATCTCTACCTGCTGTGAGATGGGAACCCATAACAGGGGTTAAAACGGTCAATGATGGTGCTTGTCACGAGTCTCTCTGGCTCTGTCTTTGCCTCTCCTTCCTAGCTGGTTGCCCAAGTGTGTTCAGCCCATCTACTGTGATGCTTAGTGGGAAGAAATGGTTGCTTGTTGTGTTTATTAGAAGTCATTATTGGGGAGCCCAGTTATACACATTTTAGGACAGAGTAACAGGGAATAGAGTTAACAATGTCTAAGTCAACCTTACCTGTTGCCTCCCCAGAATAATCAATAACATCTCATCAGTTCCACCCCATTCCAGCAAACAAAATGTTATCACAGCAAATTTATATTTAAAATAGTAGACTTTGTGATGTGTGTGAACACATTGTGCTGTCATGTCTGATGATAGCAGTGCAGTCACTGCTTTGCTTATAAAGACATTGGGTTTACGTTAACAAAGTCCAAAATAAAGTAAAAAATGAGAATTGTGCAAAACACTGAATAATTACAATAACTCAGTCACTCACTAATCACTGAGTCACTCACTCACTCACTCACTCACTCACTCACTCACTCACTCACTCACTCACTCACACACCTACACATGCATGCATATGCATGTAAACACTCACGCAGATACATACATGCACATATGTAAGCATATGTGCACATATACTCAGAAGTATAAATGTACACACACACACACACACACACACACACACACACACACACACACACACACACACACACACACACACACACACACACACACACACACACACACACACACACACAGAAGATATTCATGTATTCAGTCAGCCACTTGCTCCGCTTGGATACACACACTCTCATGAACTCACAGAAAGCAGAGACATGCATGCCGGCAGACAGGCACACACATAGACTTTCACTCACTCACTTACTTACTCACTCACTCATTCACTCACTCTGTGTTTCCCCTGTTGTGGGGTTATGGTGATTTCAGACTAAACAGGGCAGAGCAAGCTTCCCTTTTCCCATATTCTGGCTTGTTCTAGGAGACTCTTTAGCATTTTCAGTGTGCCCAGTTGGCATATTTATAAGATGTCTTAAACCACATCTATTGACTTCTCTCAATTTAGTACAACACTGTGTCCACCCCAGGACTGTTCTCGATCACCAGTCATGCCACAGAGACCACATGAAGAAACATCTCTACCACTGCTTAAATCCACGATTGTGTTCTTTTGTTCACAACCCAAACTCATGACAAGTGGTGAGGATAATGAGGTAGACTTATTGATAAACTGAGACCTTTATCTGTGAACATCATTGCAACAGGTCTGTTCAGTGCTAGTGAGACTGCAGAGATAACAGCCTTCGTCTCAATTCCATCACTCGATCTCCAATTCCATCACACATGTGACTGACACCAGGGTGTCTAATTCTTCTGTTAAGGGGTGCTGTTCCCTCACAAAAAAGTACTCTTTTCTGGGATAGATGGTGGCCTCAGATCAGGAGGCTGTGATTTGCATCTTGGCTGTTTTGCATATGGGATGAAATCTCTCCAAGAGATGGCAAAAGGTCATGGTAAGATGAGGCTAAAAAATCTTCTACAAATATAAAACATTCCAATCATATGTCCTTAAACTTGTCAACCTTCAAATCTCAGCAGCATCTTAATATCCTCAGCATAAAAATAACAAATCAGGAGTGTGGCAAGACATGGGCTGAGCAGAGTTTGGTACCAACTGTGCACAAATTCTACTTAATGCCAAGGGATGACAATACAACTGCTACTGTATTCATAGGGGAGCAAGCAGTTCTAGGTAGAACCAAGATACCCCATATTCCTCCAAACCTTCCACAGAATGTGCTGTGGCATGCTGTCATTAACCTTCTTCAAGTCTGCCAAAAGCAGCTGTAGACTGGATTAGGAAATTCACAAAATCCCTAACTCAGGTGCAACATATATCTGGCTGACTGTACAATGGCTGGACAGAATTCCCATGGTTTGCTCCAGATTTGACATTTCTGTGTTAAGCCAGCATCTATTGTATAGACTTTTTCAGAGAACTGAGTAGAGTCACTCCTGTAGTGAAGGACACCCTGTCATTCCCTTACATAGAGTTAGGGAGCAGCATCAGCACTTGCAGGTTGTCAGGTAGTGCTCTCATCTTCTAGGTAACTTCAGGTAATTTGGAAGAATGGCAAGCACCATGCCACCCTAACGCTGTGCAGTGCCTTCTATGTATCCAATGAAATCACACTTATACCTGCTCCTTGCTTTACCTTTGTAGGAAGTCTCTAACCATTTCAAAATGTTAAGCTAAAGTAGTGAAAACAAATGCATCAAGGATTTAAAACACTTCTTCCTGATAGGAGACTATGTCCACTGAGTCCACCTGTGATTTATGTTACAAATTACTATTATCTATTGGTCTGCTAACTGTTTTGTCATGTTACAAAACTTTTCTTCAAATCTCTGCTGCTTATCTTTCCTTTAACCTGAACTTTCTCGTAAATTATGACATATTACTACCAGTTGCTATGGAAATAAAGTCTCAGAACTGCCTATTGAATTGTAATACGGTACAGAAACTTTTTGTTTAACCATAGCTAAACCCTCCTACCAACTCAATTAGTGAACAAAGAGTTGATCAGAATATTCCTTCTACATTGCGGCTCCCTCACATGGGAAACAATCAGAACTGTTTGCTAATCACTGAAAGTGATTTTCAGTGATTTGTTTTTAAACAAAAAGATTTTGATGCATAATCAATGATGACTCAACATGGTTCAAGAGTTCATAGGCATCTACTAGTTATGTAGCCCAAGAGACCATTAAGTAGCTTACCCCAAATTGGCACATGCCCCAAAGGATTGTCAGGTTACTTGCTCAAGATCACACAGTAGGCAAATGAAGGCTGAGAGAATCAAACCCTGTGCCACCAGAAGTATTTCATTATTAACTTGTATACTTAATCCTCTATGATAAACTACTAATTATTTGTATTAGTTACAAGAAATTTAGAAAAAAATTTATGAAATTATTTGGAATTTCCCAATTTTCATGTTTATTTTGGAGTCTAAAATAGTGATTTCATATCTGGCCTATGGAAACCAGTACCTTCTTCAACCAGACTACCCTTAGGTGATTACTGGTGAGTACTTCAGTGGATGTAAACACAAACATCTAAATAATTGGAACTGGGGTACTTCAGAATGGTCATTGTGATGATATGGGCTAGTGCCAGCATAGGCAGCTGGAGTTCTGTAAAGATTGATATGTCCCTTGAATATCAAACTGATTTATACAAGACAGTTGTGTTACAAATGTATTAGAACTGTATGGCATTTGAATATCAACCTAATTTGCACAAATGATTATGCTACAAATGTATTAGAGCTGTATGGCATTTGAAAATAAAAATGTTTTTATAAAGTTGCTAGTGTTAAAAAATTTGTCAACAGTGGATCCTGCTGAACAGATAAGGAATATACATGTGAGAATGTATGTATGTATATATATATATATATATATATATATATATATATATATATATATATATATATATATATATGTTGTCGTGTCTTTTGGCTTTTCCCATTTAGGGGGTCGCCACAGCGGAACTCCGGTCCGCTAATGATTGGCAGTAGATTTTTACGTGCCGAGTTGCCGGCCCTCTCGTACAACCTTCAACAAAGGTACGCCCATTCACGCATGTCTCCACACAGAAGATGCTCTAGCTGAGAATCGAACAGGACAATGTCTTACTGTGAGGCGACAATGCTACCGCAGCACCACCGTAGTATATATATATATATATATATATATACTGGAAAAGAAGTGCTTAATGTCAGTCTAGTTAGTTTTGGAAAATCCTTGAAATTAAATTAGCTATTATGCCATCAACACAGCACCCCATTGTGCTGAATGGAACGGGAGTCAGTAGTTTTGACAAATGCATATTGCATCAGTAGTGTTAAGTTGCACAGGGATTCAGTACGTCAGACACAGACCACTGAACATTTAAAGACAAGTAAAGAAAACAGAGCCAGTGCTCAAGTAAGTGCTCTATGTAAAACACAAACACACACACACACACACACACGCACACACACACACACACACACACACACACACACACACACACACACACACACACACACACACACACACACACACACACACACACACACACACACAAAATAAGTGTTTTTGCTAGAGGGGAGGACAACCTTTGCTCACACTCCTGCAACTATAAATACTGTAACGCTTCAGGTGTTTATCTCCCAGACACAAGGTACAGGGTTTGATTCAAATCTTCCAGGGAACTTGGCTAGGCTTAAAATGGCCCACAAGGGCAGTTAGCCTAGTACTTGCCTATGGACCTATGAACCTATAAACTCCAAGATCACACGGCAATGAGGAAAGGGACAAATTCCATTATCTCAATTGTCCCCTGATCTCAACACATGCACTGTCAGAGAAGTTCAGTAACAGTTTTAGTGAAAGGTATGACCCTGCTGTTCCCATTCACTTATGTCATTATGTTCCAAAAAATGCACCATCAAGTGTAAGTTCTTTGTTAAGTAAAGACCACCAAATTCATGAAAACGGAATAAACATCAGAAAAAAACATGAAATAAAGACAAAATGATGACTGTCCACATGAATAAAAAGTTAAGCACTTTTTTTCGTTTTAATCACAATGAACTTCTTCAGAACTGACCGACAAATCAGTTAAGTTTAAATACAAAATTTATTTATAAATAACCCAATCAAATGTCCATTCATCTAATTATTCATTAACGCATACAATTTTCTTAAAGACATAAATATCAGATGTAAAATATACCACTTAACATGTGCACAAAAGCATATAACACATACAAGTACATATCAAATAGACTATTTAATAATATAATCTATTATTCAGAAGACATTTAACATTTAACGTCTCATTCAGACCAGGAATATGATCGCCCTAAGGAAAACCTGCCATTTAAGCTCCTTGTTTTCAAGGGCATTTGAATTCTGTAACAAATGGAGTCAAATTTATTCCATCCAACACAACAAAATACACATTTTTTTTAAAATTAGAGCACTCCAAAGCATGTTTGGCTACCGCATTATTAGTATCTTTATTTCTAATAGCCAAGCGATGTTCATAAATCCTTTTATAAGGGGGTCTAGTTGTTTTCCCCACATAAACATTATGACAGGTGGAACACGTTGCCAAATATACTATCCCCATGCTTTTACAGTTGTACCTGCCTTTACTGACCACCATTTTATTAATATGTGGAAAAAATATATTTTTTGATGAATCAATAAATCTTCATTGTTTACAGTTGTGACATGGATAAGTGCCAGTAGCTCCTCTTACAGTTTTATATTCTCCTATTTCTAAGATGGACTTTAAACTTGCGACCTTTTTGTAAATGAAATGTGGATAGTCAGCAAGTACTCTGGCAAAATTTCGGTTTCCCAAAATAACTTTCAATTGTTAGAAATAGCCTGTTTAATACTTTAACAATCAATACTAATAGGGACAGGAAAGGCACAGTCCATTTCTTTTAATTGCTGTTTTTATTATTATTAGTTATAATCCCATTGGTTAGAATTGGTGGGAACTTTTCCATCCTAACCAATAATATTTCTTTTCCATCCTAACCAATAATATTTGTTCCAAAATTTCTTTCAGTTTTTCATATGGATGCCCTCTTTGGACAAACATAATGATACGCTAGTTTGCCTCAAAAATAAAATTTTCATTATTTGAAATTAATCTACTAAGGTTTATAATTTGTCCTCTGACCAGATTCAACTTCATAAATAAAGGATGACCACTCTCAAAATGAAGAACGTTGTTAGTGTAAGTGTCCTTTTTGAACACCATGCTGGTAAATCTTTTTTTTCTTTAAGATTCATACTTATATCTAGGTCCAAGAAGTGCACGTTCACGCCAACTCCACTTAAAGTGAACTTCATTCCCATCCAGTGTGTGTTCATGTCATCCAAAAATTAACTTAGCTCATCAGTAGATCCATTCCAGACAAATACCAAATCATCAATAAACCTCCTATAAAAGGAGACATATTTACACCTCTCCAATTTGGTTAGGAAGGACAGTTCCCACCAACTCAACACTAAATTGGTGAAAGCTGATGCAGCTTTCGCACTCACCCCTCAGGTCTGATAGTATATACTCCCATCAAATAAGAAAAAGTTGTTTTTCGACATCAGATCAAGTAAAAGGCAAATGGACTGGACCATTATATTATCAAGCTTAGTATGTTCCTTCAAAAAAATGTTCACAGCTTCTATCCCCATACTTTGATCAATAGAAGTGTATAGGGAAACTACATCTATGGTAACTAACAATGTTTTCACTCCTGTAAAAGTGTAACTGCTAAGAAGGTCCAAGAACTCCCAAGAATCCTTCAAAAAGTATGGAGTATTAACAACTAAGGGATTCAATAAATGATCCAAATATTGAGAGATGGTAACAATTTTACCCCTTTTGGCTGACACTATGGGTCTAAAGGGTGGGTTGGTCACAGCTTTATGTAACTTTGAAATAACAAAGAAAACACCCAACAGAGGTTCTTTTACATAAAGGAATTCATAAGTGCTTAAACTGATGCAATTTTTATTTAAAATTCCATCAAAAGTTGATCTGTATTGTAAAAATTCTTCCTGACTGTGTCTTTACTGACTAACTGATAATTCATTTTATCATTTAGCAATTCCTTGATACATATTTGGTAATCAGATGTTCTCATTATGACCAACCCATTACCCTTATCTGCTTTCATGAAACTATATTGTTGACTTTTTCTTAAATCAGTCAACATTTTCATCTCTCTTGGATCCCAAAAGTACCTTTTATTTTTGTTTTTGTTATAACCTGTATATGTCCCCTGGTTATTGCATATACACCTGATGTCATTTTCACACAATTCATTAAATATATTGTGTAGATGTCAGTTTCAGGTTCACATTACTCGGTTTTCTGCATTCAGTGTTATTTCTATGTTCGATTCCATCAAAAACATATCTAAGATTTAAATTTCTAATGTATAATTTCAAATCTAAAATAGTGTCAGTTAATGGAGCATTAGCAGCAGGCACAAAAGAAAAACCTTTTTCTAAAGCATTTGTTTGACTTTCACAAAGTGTTAAATCACTAAGGTTTTATATTTTACATAAAGGTACTATTTCTTTCAATATTTTCCCTTCCTTTTATTCCCCATGTTTCCCTTCCCTTTGTTGGTCATTCCATTGTTGTCTGTCTCCAGTGACGTGTAGGGAAAAGGGTTATTAGGATCATGTGAAACATCATTATTACAACTAGTACCTTCCCCTGCCTCATTTGCTCCATTACCACTGTCTGCATTACTGTTCTGGTTGTTTTGAACAGAATTTCCTCTGTCCTTATTTTAAGTGCCTTTAAAATCCCTACAAGGATTAATAATAGCATTTCTAACAAGACTGTTTGATCTTTGATTCAAAATAAATGCTGTATTGTTTGCGTAAGCTTAATAATCTCAGGCCAGTTTGTTAAGCTTTCTATTGGTTATAGTAGCTATATGCCTTTGAAGTTTAGCTTCAATACCATCATAGAATGATTTAAACATACTAAACTGATCATGATTTACAATAAATTCATTAAGTTCACAAATTTCTCATTTTAATACAGTTATCTGGTTGCAATTGTGCTTAATTAAAAGTTTCAATGCCTCTATCCCTGAATTACACAGTAACCAAATCCTTAAAAATGCTATCAGTTTCCTTAATGCTATTCAGAAATCTATAACATCTTAAACCAAATGGCACTTGTTTGCATTCTACACATGTTTGTAAATAAAAATTATCATAACGCAATTTGAAAAGTCTCTTTTCCAGGTTAAAAATACTGGATTTACAGTTCGGTGCTTTAGCTTGTAGTCCGTTGTTTTCTACAAGATTAATAACATTATTAGAAACAATGACAAACTTTGCAAATGTATTAATAATGTTTCTGTTGATAAAAGACCCTCCATAACCCAATCAAATATCCATTCATCTAATTATTCATTAATGCATACAATTTTCTTAAAGACATAAATATCAGATGTAAAACATACTTCTTAACGTGTGTACAAAAGCATATAACACATACAAATGTATGCCTAAAGTACATATCAAATAGACTATTTAATAATATAATCTATTATTCAGAAGACATTTAACATATAAGGTCTCATTCAGACCAGGAATATGATTTGTTATGAGTCTTGTAGAAAACAACGGACTACAAGCTAAGGGTAAGAGACTTTTCAAATTGCGTTCACTTGAATATAGTAATTTATGTCTTTAAGAAAATTGTATGCATTAATGAATAATTAGATGAATGAACATTTGATTGGGTATTTATTAATCAATTTTGTATTTAAACTTGACTAATTAATTTGTCGGTCAGTTCTGAAGAAGTTCATTGTGATTAAAACAAAAGAAAGCACTTAACTTATCATTCATATGGACAGTCATCATTTTGTCTTTATTTCACAATTTTGTTTCTGATGTTTATTTCTTTTTTGTGAATTTGGTGGTTTTTACATTACAGAGTTTGTTTTTTTCACTTGTAAGACTTTATTGTGGCTGTTTTCCACACAAACAGAGATTTAGTGATGCTTTCTATTGGGGAAGTGTCACCATTTCGAGATTCGGACAGTAATCTTGATTTAAGCACCTACAACACTCTGGAAGATGTAGGTGTGATATCTAATAATTTAACAGAAGCCATCCAAAAAGCTCAGATTGTTTTGGACAGACTTTTAACTATTTTCCATTCATCTAATACTGTTGAGGTTCCTTTAAATCTGAACAGCAGTAGCAGGAAGTCTAGAACTGAAAGTTCCGCCAGTGATTCCACAGTCATTGCAAGTGACTTAGTAGATTCACTTGAATATGGTAATTTATGTCTTTAAGAAAATTGTATACATTAATGAATAATTAGATGAATGGACATTTGATTGGGTATTTATTAATCAAATTTGTATTTAAACTTGACTAATTAATGTGTTGGTCAGTTCTGAAGAAGCTCATTGTGATTAAAATGAAAGAAAGTGCTTAACTTTTCATTTGTGTGGACAGTCATCATTTTGTCTTTATTTCACGTTTTTTTTCTTATTTTTTTTGTTAAAACATGGATTGTTGAAGGTCACTGTAATGATATGCAGAATTCCAGGCTTGATTACATGCTAACCAAATATTATTGGCAGTTGTTCCTGGATGAATTATGTGCAATAGACCTTACTGAAATAAAATTATGATAGAGATCAGGCGGATGCAAGGAAGGTTTTGGGAATGATTAAAGCACAAGTATCATAAAAGATGTGTTTATATCAAATAAAGTTAATAGGGACATGGCTTGAGGCTTTCCAGTTGTAAAAAAATCAAGACAACTTTGAGGATACATTGAGGAAGGCATCCTTGCTGGAATACATACTATAGTACATGTAAGCTGATTATCCTCCATTTGCCACCCAATTTTATTTATTTATTTATTTAGTTTTATTTGCAGCTCATTTTTCATCTGTATATTACTCCTCTGGTTCTTTATAGTAGATGCTCTTCCTACTAAGTGTTGAGGTCAGGTTTCTGAGACTCTTTTCATGTAGCATGACCCCTTTAGCTCCATTCCTCTAAAACTGCCATAATGAGGAGATTGCAATCGTCCTGTGATGCAGTGACTTTTTGGTTGAAAATTACGTGGAAAGCATTGAGTCTCTTTCCTGCATGGATGATGTCTACAACTGTTTCCTAGTACATTTGGTATTTCTTTGAGGAACAGTTCCATATTCATCCTAGATATAGGTGGACATGTTAAGACAAAAATTTTTCATAAAGAGCCCAGTCACAGCTGAACTCAGGATCTGGTGTGGCTCTGTGAACCAAAATCAGAAGAAGGCGTAAACTATATACAAACTGTGCACTTTTGACACTCATTAGCTGGTTTTGCTAAGCAAAGTATTTATTTTTGAGCTTATCTGTTTAAACTTGGCTGTCAGCTGCACAAAATAATAAAAAAATGACCCTAGTTAATGCATGGATCACGTCCAGGCTACTCTAGATCTGGCTTACACAGGGTCACTTCTAGTTCTAGAAATTAATTTTTTCACGACCTCAGGCATTAATTATTTTATTAAACATTCTTTAACGTGAATTGGAGTTAGACAATTCTTCGCTCTGTTCTGGAGCACTAAATCCTTCGCTTCTTCTTTGTGCAACACAGCAGTGTATTGTGGCTATGATTTAGCCACTGTCTGATACAAAGCCAGTTGTTTTAGTGTTGCAGGCTATTTATTTATCCATTGCCGACCATGTTAGTCCCACTCAGCTAGTGGCCTCTTTTCAGGGGAGACCCAAGATGGTGTTTATAATAGTAGGGGAAATTAGGCAAGGGCATTGGGAAACCTCCCCTACTCTTTGCAATAGTTGCTGTGGGATCTTTTATATCCATCTCAGCAATCACTAACATGGCCATTTGGGCCTCAGTTTAATGTCTTATCAAAAGGGTGAAACATTCAGGAGTGCACCCCCCCCCCCTTATGCTGTACTGCACTTTTTCCAACCCATCATGTAGAAATACAACCCACAGCCTTCTGCACCAAAGTTGCATCACTGACACTGTAATGACAATGAATATAGACAGCATGAAGGCTGTTTAAAGCAAAAGCTTGCTGATGCTTACTTTTAAATATATATATATATATATATATATATATATATATATATATATATATATATATATATATATATATATATATAGATAGATAGATAATATCTATATCTATATCTATATATATATGTGTGTGTGTGTGTGTGTGTATATATATATATATATATCTATATCTATATATATATATATATATATATATATATATATATATATATATATATATATTTATTTATTTTTAATGTTATTAACATCAAGCACAAAACACTAACAACACAAATTTTGACTCATCAGTATGCATTCACCAAGCAATAACCTCAGCTCTTGCAAATTAAAAAAAAAAAAAAAAAATACCCCCAGATCCCCTGCTAATTATATATACTAATCTGAGATTGCACAATATGAAAGAAAAGGCATATTCCTCATCTCTGAGAACTGTGCCATTTCGCAGACCTGTTGACTATCTGGTTAGTTGGCCAAATTATGTTGACTAAATATATGTTGACCAAGACAACATTTTGACTGGGTCAGGAGCCCATTTTCAGTGGAGGCCCAGGGAGAAAAGCTCCAAAAATAAGTACAATATATTCTTTTGAATATAAACAGCAGCAATTCAGTTAACAGTAATGATATGAAATTAAACAACACTCAGAATAGTACAAAACTTAAGTAAAAGCTAGTACAAAATATATTATATACAAATTGCATGTCACACACAAGATGTCATTGCTATTGCAGAATGTTTGAGATTCCTGCAGGATGGAATTGTGTAAATAGTAACATAACAGTAGTGCCAAAACACCGTTAGAAAGGAGGGATTAAAGAGAGGACATGTAGATGGAAGGACTCATGGAGAAGTTGTAGCAGAGTGGGAAAGGGGTGGGATGAGCATTAGTGGATTTAACCAGCGGTCAGACAGGAGCAGAGCCAATTATTGGCTAGGTAGTTGAGTAGTTGTTTGAACTCATGGTGGTGTGGATTTTTAGTAATTGCAGGAGGGAGAGTGTTCCAAAATTTGGTAATTTTATTAGAATAAAGGCAATCCCAGTGATAGTTGTGGGATTGGGTGACCTTTAGCATAACTTTATTGGAGGATCTGATGGTCCTGGGGTTCAGATAGGGTTGGACAGAACAGAAGAGGGCAGGACAGTTAGGGGGTTGGTGAAATAACTTGTGGACTATTGTTAGTTGGTTGTGAGCTAGAAGGTTGGGGAGTTCTAGCCATTTTAGTTGAGAGAGCACAATACAGTGGTGGGTGTGAGGCATTCATGACAAACTTTGCAATTTTGTGATAGCATGATTCTAGATTATTTAGTTTAGATTTGAGAAGGCTGGTGAGAATATGGGATCCGTCGAGGAGGATAGAAAGCAGATGAGAACGGGCAATGGTAAGCCTGGCATTGTGGGTAAGATATGGTCTGGCCCAGTATAAGATGCCAAGCTTTATGTGGCCTTTTTTGATTGTCAGAGAGACATGTTTTGCAAAGGTTAGTTTCCCATCAGTAGTAACCCCTAGGAGTTTAGTATGAGTTGTGGGTTTGATATTGGTTCCATTTGACGAGAGTATTGTCAGAGGGGTGTGACAAGGTTTGGATTTTTTATTTTTGAAGAGCATTAATTTGGTTTTATTAGGGTTGAGAATTAGTTGCTGTTCTGTTAGGTGTTGTTCTATGCTTTGTAAGGCTGATTGCATTTTTAATTGAAGTTCATGAGGTGAGGGTGCGGAGCATATAAGGGTAGCATTGTTGGCGTATTGGACAGTGGTGGCTTGACTGGTTGCAGAGCTGAGGTTGTTTGTAAATAATATGAAGAGGAGAGGGCCAAGTATCAAACCTTGGGGCACACTAACAGAGATGGGGAGAAGGGGGAAAGAGTGGTTTGTCATTTGGTGGCCTGCTGCCGATTGGAAAGGTAGTTGAGGAACCAGGACTGAGTCGCTGAGCTGATGCTGTTGGTTGAGAGTTTGTTGAGTAGAAGTTAATGGGAAATGGTGTCAAAGGCTTTTGACATGTCCAGAAAGATGGAGGAGACTGCTTGGCCTTTGTTTAGGAGATGATGAATGGTGTTTGTAAAAGAGATCAGAGCAGTGGAAGTACTATGTTTGGGTTTAAAACCATGTTGTGAACTGGATAAGAGATTGTTAGAGAGGAAGGGTCTACTTCTAAATTTCAAACTTTCATAAGTTTGAATCTCTTATGGTCAAGACCATAAGATCAAATTTGTGAAAACCATTTAAAAGGAGATTGTTGTACAGTGCAGAATGGTATATTTACCATTTTCCTCGCTGTAGTGCGATCTCTGAGTTTGTATATTTCATTAGCATGGGATATGGGGGGGGGGGTGCAAAATGTAAAAAAAATGTTTTGTTTTTATTTTAGTTTTTTAATTTTAAACTTTGTATGCACATATATATATATATATATATATATATATATATATATATATATATGTATATATATGGGTTATCTTTACATCATCGAACAGTCAAATGTTCGACACTGATATGATCGAGATCATATCATCGAACATTTAAATGTACGACAATGTAAAAGTAAATAAAAAAACCTAATCCAAAAAATGTAAACTGTTTATAGCAGGGGGGCAAGCCCCCCTGCACCCCTCACTTAAATATTCCAACTCTGAGACCGCACTACATTGCAGTAACGGGAAATATTCCCGTTCTGTGCTGCATGGATGTCCGTATTCCTTCATTTCCCATTACCAGAATATAGTGCGATCTCGGAGATGGTATATTTAGGTAACGGGGGTGACCGGAATACACGGGGATTACTAGACAACCTCAGTTGTCTAGTATCTATCCCCGATTTTAAACCCTCAGATTGACAAACATTTAAATGTTTGATGATATGGTCTTCCCCATATCAGTGTTGATCATTTGAATGTTCGATAATCTTTGGGTAACCCAGATATATATATATATATATATATATATATATATAAATATATATATATATATATACACACACACACACACACACGCTCATATATATATATATATATATATATATATATATATATTTATATATATCTACACACACACACACACACACACACACACACACACACATACATACACACACACACACACATATATATATATATATATATATATATATATATATCTACACACACACACACACACACACACACTTGACGCACGCACGCACACACACACACACACACACACACACACACACACACACACACACACACACACACACACAGCCTTTTTAAATGTGCTTCAGACAAAGGTGATTTGATTACCTAATCTCAAGTGAAAGCAGTTTCAAGCACAATAAAATCACTTCCCCTTTCTTTTTGATTGGTGTATGATAATTTTATAGGTAACCCTAACATTTGAGACATTTTGCTGACTTTTCCCCTTATGGTAGCTGATGCAAGGTTTCTGCAAACATTAGTCCAGTCCTTAATAGTTGTACATCAGCCTGGAGTACTACATATGTTTCAGTTAATTGCATTACATACCAGCAGTATGACATTAAAATAGTCTGATTCTCACTTTCATTAGCTGCTGTCACTTTCTTACCTCATATAAGAACTATCTACAGAGTAACATATGTACTTCAACACAGCCTTGTAAATCACCAGACTGGGGACACTGACCTGATTCTAATAGTTTTTGGAGGTAGACCTAGCTGGGGTCTTTCAACTCCACTTTGTCATGCTCTGCTCACCTCCAGTTCATTCCCCTGACCCATCCTTACCACACCTACCTTATTTCCTTTATTTATGCTGAGGTCCACCCCCCCATTTTCTACCATCCAATAAAAGTCTCTTGATAACTATGAAGGCCATTACAGCTTGCTTTTATAATTTGTAGCTGTCCACTACATCATTTTCTGTAACTGCTCTCATACTGCCTCCACCATTCAGTAACGTTCTCTTTTTCTCCTTTGATCATTCACTTCCATTGTAGCGCTACCTACTACTCAACTTCTAGTAATCAAAGCCCCTCCATTTTATGTCATAAAACTCCAACAAATGCTCTCAAAGAGTTTTACTTCACTCCAAGAATTTACCCCACTATCTACTTAAATGAATTTAACTTCAAATCCCTTCTGTACTTTGTGTGCACAACAGTTCAATAACTTAGTAACTATTAAAATAAACGTACATTAGGAGTAATAAATAAATATGTATATATATATAAATATATATATATATATATATATATATATATATATATATATATATATATATATATGTAACCCAACTTTAATCAACCTGCCAGTCACCAGTATCATCCCTGTCTCTTACACTACCAGAAAACAAACAGCATCTACTCCGCTAGCACAGCAAAACAAATGTAACCGAATTACAAATGTTGAACCAAAAACTGCAAATAACGGACAGGATAAATGGTTCACCCAAAAGTGAAACAACATAAACTCCTAAAATAAATAGTGTAGTGAACCAAACCAGTGTAGAAGATGGCAACATAAAACACCCTTCCAAAATAATTTATTGTGAGCCCTTTCACATTTGCAAAGATTGCTTCCTCAGACATAATTATACCTCATTCGTTCAATATTTATCACATTCAACCAATAAAATCACAGGGCACAATTAAACAATCAATATGAATTTAGAATTTAAAATACATAAAAATCATTTTTTAAAAATATAAAATAGAAATATAGAAGAACACATGTAAAAAGCTATTTAAAATTCAACTTTTTTACTACTTATAAATATGTCTCACCTTAAGGATAGGTTTTATAGAAACCTTATCATTTAAGTATCTCCCTCTGTTAGCCCTCATTCTAATGACCCATTTCAGTTCTGATGTTTCTGACCTATTCCTAATATCACCCCCCATGTTCACTGAGTTGAATTACCTCAATTACCAAATATTTAAAACTGTGAGAAGATCCATGTTGTGAAACATGTCTGGCTAATGCATTTGTACTTATTCCATTATTTACGCTGTAAATATGCTCTCTAATCCTGTCCCTTAAACATTGGTCTGTTTTACCTATATAGAAAGATAGACATACCTGACAATAGGCCAAGTATATTATATGACAAATATTGCAGTTGACATTTACTCTAAACTCTACTTGTTTCCCAGTGTCAGGATGGTTACATTTACTAGAGGGGTCTATGTACTCACAGTAATTACATTTAGAGCAAGGGTGGGTGCCATATATTCATGATGCATCTAATGGCCTTTTAATTGTTCTTGGATAACATAACATTATGTTTAATGATTTCTTGTTCTTAAAAATAAAATTAGGTTTATGACCAACTACAGATCGAATCTCTGGGTCCATTGAAAGCATCTGCCAGTATTTTTTTATGACATCTTTTATTTGTCTAAGATTACTAGAATAGACCAGAGGCACTCCTACAGAAGTAATGTTCTTATTAATAGCTGGTCTATCCCATGGACCTTCAGAGAAGTGAGGTTTCCCTTGGGTAGTTCTTGGTTCTGGTATCGTTTCTAAAATTTTATCGATTTTTCAATTACTATACCCTCTATCTTTAAATCTATTCTTTAATACATTTAATTCTTGTAGGAATTCTTCATCACTGGCATTTAATCTAGAAGCCCTTATCCCCTGTCCTTTTATGATGTTTTTAAATATATATGTGGGGTGCATATTTTGTCTGTGCAGAAACATAATCCTATAACATGTTCTTCTGTAGACTTTAGTATCCAACTGACTGTCTAATGTTTTCAAAATGTTAACATTCAGTAAGTCTATCTCTAAAAGGGATTTGTGCATTATACATTTCAGGAAAGGTGTGGTGGAGTCATATATATATATACTCATAGAATGCCAATAATTCATCATCACTTCCTTCCCAGATGACAAATAAGTCATCCACAAATCTTTGATAAAAGGTCTTCTTCTTCTTCTTTCGCTGTTCCTGTTAGGGGTCATCACATTGGATCATCTGTTTCCATTTCCTCCTGTTCTCTGCATCATGCTCTTTCACACCATCCGCCTGCATGTCCTCTCTCACCACATCCATAAACCTTATCTTAGACCTTCAACTTTTCCACTTACCTGGCAGCTCCATCCTTAGCATCCTTTTCCCAATAAACCCAGCATCTCTCCTCAGCACATGTCCAAACAACGCAATCTCGCCTCTCTTGCTTTGTCTCCAAACTGTCCAACCTGAGCTCACCCTCTAATATACTGATTCCTAATCCTGTCCATCCTAGTCACACCCAGTGCAAATCTTAACATCTTTAATTCAGCCACATCCAGCTCTGACTCCTGCCTTTTTGTCAATGCCACAGTCTCCAACCCATACAACATAGCTGGTCTCACAACCCTCTTGTAGACCTTCCCTTGCACTCTTACTGGTACTTGTCTGTCACAAATCACTCATGACACTCTTCTCCACCCATTCCACCCTACCTGTACTCTCTTCTTCACCTCTCTTCCACACTCACCATTACTCTGAACTGTTGATCCCAAGTACTTAAACTCATCCACCTTTACCAACTCTACTCCCTGCATCCTCACCATTCCTCTACCCTCCCTCTCATTTACATACATATATTCTGTTTTAGCCCTGCTGACCTTCATTCCTCTCCCCTCTAAAGCATATCTCCACCTCTCCTGGGTCTCCTCAACCTGGTCCCTACTCTCACTACATATCACAATCTTTGATAAAAGGTGATGCATTCAAAATGTATTCTATCTCCCATGAAGCCATAATGATGTTGGCGTAGCTATTGGCACTAGATGTGCCCATAGCTATGCCATTTCACTGCAGGTACAAAGTACATTGAAAAATAAAAACATTATTTCAAGTACTATCTCTATAAGGAGACATAATAAATCAATACGCTTAATTTCATAATGACTGTGTTTCATCAAATAATTTTTTCAACATATTAATGGCAGTAATATTCGGTATCACTGTAAACAATGACTGAACATGAAATGCAACAAAAATACAGTTGGCAACATCTCGTCGCTCTCTTACAAACTTATACAAATCATTTAGAAAGGGTTTTGTATCCTTAAGAACAAATATATTCTTATCTAAAATATGCCTAAGGTGTTTTTCAATAAACACTGATAATGATTCTGTGCATCAGCTTCTACCTGCCACAATGGGCCTGAATGGTGGTAGCCGTGGGTCTTTATGTATCTTTGGGAGACCCTCTATTGCAGGTATCATCAGTTCACTTATCACCAGATAATTATAGAGATCTAAATTAATAGTATGGCGTAGTAAACAATCCAGTAAAGTGTCATTCCCCCTTCTCACCATTTTTTTACACATCTTCGCTTGTCACTTTTTCATATGTTTTAATATCAGTCAGCATTTGATTTGTGGAATGAAAGTATAAGTCATGATCCATAATCACTGCAGGTCCAGCTTTGTGTGCTGCCCTTATAAGAATAGAAGCATCATTTTGTAAGGTCATAAGTGTCTGAGGAAGCAGTCTTTGCAACTGTGAAAGCGCTCACAATAAACGTTTCAAATTATTTTGGAAGGGTGTTTTATGTGGCCATCTTCTACGTTGGTTTCTTTCACTACACTAGTTATAAATGTTTATGGAACAAATATAACAGCAAATCTTACTTTCTTTTCTCCTTACTCCACTCAGTATCTACCACATCACATTTAATAAAGCATACTATTATTGCCAAAACATTATCACACAAGCACCCAATCTAAAATCAGCTAACAGAATAACAGTAAACCCCCAGATATTCCAGTGATCTAAAGTATCTACTAACAAATCAATCATGTAAAATTGAACAAATCAGCTATATCCAAACATTATTGAAAAATCTAAACAACATCATAAATATAAGCACAAATATTTTCTAAAAGGTGAAGACATGCACTATAGGCCAGGACCTGCTGTATAAAATACTGACTCAAACAATCCTAATACACCTTTCTATAGCAGCTCTACTGGAATCAAATATGTCATATAAACTGCACAGTATAAAAAATAAAATAACATTATTTGCGGTTGGGTAGCGTTAGAAAGATATGCATGTGTAAATGGGCGTGCCTTCGTTGAAGGTTGGGCGTCGAGCTGGCACCTCGGCATTTCATAAAGATCTACTGCCAATCATTAGTGGACTGGAGTTCCGCTGTGGCAACCCCTTACCGGGAAAAAGCTGAAAGACAAGCACATGGCTATATATCTTTTTATACCCTGACACAATCACAATAATAGAAACCTGGTTTAATCATGCACAAAATATGAAGAAATACTGCCTCCTGGCTGTGAAATTATCTAATAAAAGTGCTGGTGCTGGTGGTGTAGCCATTATTTAATTATTTATTCCAAAGTTTTTAGCCTTGATGTGTACCCAATAATAATAGACTCCTAGTAACTACAGCATAACAAAAATTGATCTGTGTAGACAAAGAAGCTTCTGAAGACATATTATCCTAGAGGACTATATATATATATATATATATATATATATATATATATATATATATATATTATATTATATTATATATAAATTACTTGAAATAGTAATCCTAGCTGACCTTAATATTGGTTGGTCCAGGTCATCACAATCATCAACCCCTTTTTCCCATATTTTGGCCCAAGTGAGAAACTATTCATTGTGCTATCAATCTCTATGATTAATATGGCTGGTATAAGTACAGATAAAGTTAGAAGAAAAAGAAAACCTTTTGGACTGGATGCCAACAACAGAACATAACAAAATTTCCCCTATGGGAATTATGCGTGACACCACCAGTGATCGTGACCCATTCTCTGCCATATTTAAATGTGCCAAAAATACATACAGTATCCAATGTAAACTAGTCAGAAATGTAAACAAATTCAATAAGGAAACCTTGTCTATCCTTAAGCACAGTGACTGGAATCCATTAAAAACACTGTCTTTAGATAATGCAGTAGTTCATCTTAAACAAAATCTTTTTATCCATATTAATCTCCCTATCATCTCAACACAGGAAAAGAGCCAAACAAATCTTGCATAATGCCTTACAGCTAGACAGGGGTCCAAGGAAGTAAATATTGTGGGAAGAAATATCCAGGGAATTGTTATGGCTAGGCTTGTATAGGCCCTAGGACTGATAGCCTAGTACCAACCTATGAACCTATGAAACCTATGAACCTATAAAAAGCTAATGCCTAACAGAGATAAAGTATGGATGTTATCAGATCTTTCCCCTGTTATGCTGATGGCACTGATATGTTGATCCACATGTGGAAATAGTGTATTGAGAAACAGGTTGAGTAGTTTGCAGGCTGACATCCGTGATATATGCTCCCAGTAAGGTCTCTGTCACAAGTATGGTAACAGATACATGTACCTTAGTCTTCAGCATTACAGGAAGTCTATGTGTTCTTTCTGACCCTGTGTGGAGGTGCTGTTAAAATCTGTTTAATTCTGAAGAACTATTTCTAACACTTTTTTAAAATTGAAATGATACCATCTAGCAATATTAAACATAGCAAGATATTCAGGTGGGGTTGACTGTTTAGTTTAAAGTACCTGGGACACTTGGGTAAATGTGGTGCAGCTGTGTAGCTGATGATCAGTTAAGGGGCATGCAAAGGAGTTCATAAAGGATCTTTTGATATCAACATGCTTGAGAAAGTCAGTTTTGTCAGCTGGAAGTCTATAGTTTTCTGTTTGTATGTGCCCTTTTTCCCCTTTTTAATCAAAGACCCCTTTTTAATCAGAGACCTGTTAGTAACAGTCTGCATTTAATTGCTGGAACCTGTGTTCTGAGAGACTGCTTTCCAATCTATCTGCAAACATACAGAGCTGAGTATATATTTTTTGGTTTTAGAGTTTGTTAATTGTTGCTTAGATCTCTGTTGAAACTGTTGTCTCCCTGTTCTGAGAGACTGATTTCCAATCTATCTGCAAATATACAGAGCTGAGTATATTTTTTGGTTTTAGAGTTTGTACTGTTAGTTGTTGCTTAGATCTCTGTTGAAACTGTCCCCCCCCCCCTATTTTCTGCTGTGTCTTCGGTTGGTATAACTGTTTTTTACAGCTTGTGTGTTATCTAACTCAAGGATCACTTGCATAAAATTAGACCTGTTAGTAACAGCCTGCATTTAACTGCTGGAACCTGTGTACTGAGAGACTGCTTTCCAATCTATCTGCAGATATACAGAGTTGAGTATATTTTTTTGGTTTTAGAGTTTGTACTGTTAGTTGTTGCTTAGATCTCTGTTGAAACTGTTTTGTCTTACCCACCCACCCTATTTTTGGCTTGTAGTTTAAATTTGGTGGCTTTTGCAGTTGCCCGCCACACTGTAGATTTGATCTGGGACACTCCCCCAGTCCCATCTCTTTACCACATTCTACCTAATAAACTCTTTCTGCACTTGCTTTTAGTCCTTTTTAATTTAATTGCATTTTTTAAACTGTGTTTGGTCTAATATTGCTACATACTCAAGTGTGCTAGCTTGCACTGCATGTGAATTGTTTTAACTACTGTTTTTGCTACTTTTCTGTAAAAAAAAAACTGTACGCCTGTTTCCTACTTTTCCTGTAACTAGTGTTCCAGATACAGATTTGCTGTATCCAGGGCTGTATGTAAGCTACTGAGCCCCCCAAGCCTTTCTGTGTTGGAGAGAAGGCTTCTAGCTTCTCACTGGGAGTGGTAAGCACTAGGTAACCACACAAGGAGTGGTTCTAGCCCAGAAATTGTAGTTATTGGCTGTTTGGGCAATCTCTTCCATCTCTCTCAACTTTCTGATTTGAAAGCCTGCATTTGCACTTGTTTCTGTCCTGTAACTCATCTTCTTAGTTTTAGCACTTAAATTTGCTTATTCGTGCTCAGCACTTGTTCAGAACTTGTAATAACTAAATAAGCTACTAATTACTATAGCACTCAACCTTCCTCATTACCTAGAGGAAAACAGTTTTTGTACTTACTTTTCTCACTTGCTTAGAGAAAAACAGCTCTTGTACTCACTTTCCTCACTTATCTAGAGGAAAACAGTTTTTAATTCAGGCATGTCCAAGGGTCAGCTCTCAGTGTTCGCTCCTGTCTATCTGATGAATCTGGGCATCTTGAGGCAATGTACAAATTGCCTCATGTACACAGACAACCCTCTCCTCCTATCACCCAACACTACAACCTGTGAGAGATGCACTTATCTAGCCAAACTGGAGGTAAATCTCTCTCCAACCAAGACTAAACTTGACAGTCATGAGGAGAAGATAAACATTTGCATCATACAACACTCATCACATAGTCTCACTAAATCTACACCACCAAAATACACACATAGTAACACAAAAACATTTGCGGAGACTCTCAATAATAATCTGTCTAAGCAACAAAGACCTCCAAAGCAGAAACGCAAGCAACCTCCATCCACCAACGCAACCCAAATGACACATAGCCCACAGACTCAGTGTGCCACTCAACCACAGCCAATAAGGCAAAACAACATACCCAACACACTAGTCATAGGTGACTCTATAGTCAGGCACATTGATGTCCCACTCACCAGGCTAAACAAGGAGAAGGTTACTGATAGCTGCCTGTCGGGTGCCAGGATCCACCACATAACCCACGCACACAGGTCACTCCACAACAAGTACAAATATGACTCTGTCAATGTCCCTGTTGGTGTAAATGCCCTGAGATGTACCTCCCTGGACTACATGAAAAGAGACATGGAAGAGCTCTCCAATCTTGTAGCCCAGGCAGCTATGACCCTAGCCCTGAGTAGCATTCTGCCATCGCTCAGAATGATACCGCAGTACAAGGACAAAATGATTGACTTTAACAATTGGCTATGCTTCTGGTGTCATTCTAAGGGGATCTAGTATCTGTCTGCTTGGGATGACACGGTCCACAGACCACGATGCTTTGTCACAGATGGCTTGCACCTGTCACCCCTGGGATTCCAGATACTGGCTAAGGCTCTTGCTGCCCCTATAGTGCCTTTTTTAGGCAAGGTTCATATAACAAATTCACCACCGTAACAGGAACAGGCAAGCAAAAACTGAGGGTAATGCTACTCAATGCTAGAAGTCTAAATCTCAAAATGCACTCACTCGAGGCACTCCTTAAAATGGAGAGCATCGATATCTGTGCAGTGACTGAGACCTGGTTCAAGGCTCCAGAGAGCACCCCTGCACTACCAGGCTATAAGTCATACCACACTTTTCGGCCATGTAACCTGGACCGAAACACCAAAGGCGGAGGTGTGTCCATATTCATTAAGTATATCCACACCTCCAGGCTAGTTGCTCAACATAATGCATCCGAGGTTATCCAAGTGCAACTAACTCTGGGCAAAACTGGAATCCAAATTGTAGCTTGTTACAGATCCCCCATCATGCCCCAGGATTCCCACTCCTCTTTTCTTGATGTACTGGAAAATATTAGGGTTCAACCAAACACCCTAATAATGGGCAACTTCAACTACCCCACCATTAACTGGGAAAACTACTCATGTACCAACTCCTTAGCTCAATGCTTTCTGGAATTCATAAACTCCAATGCCCTGGATCAGCTTATCCACACCCCCACCAGGGGCAACAATATCCTAGACCTAGTCATTACCAGCATGAGTGACCAGTGTTGCACACCTGAAATAAACTCCTCGTTGATCCAATCTGACCATAAGCTAATCACCCTTGATATCCACATCCTGCCCCCACTACCCATTAAGGAAACCACAGTAAAAAAGTTCTCCAAAGCCAACTTCATGTTTCTTAAGACAGAAGTGGTGAACTTCATGACACCCATGCAGATGGACAATACAGTTACAACTGCTGAATCCTACACAAATGCACTCTATAAGCACTTACACGAGTGCATGGATCGTGCTATCCCAAACAGAACCAAGACGCTATCCTCCAAAAAAAGGAAGCCAATGTGGTGGTCCCCTCCCATAAACAAACTGTACAACAGAAGGAAGAAACTGTTGCAAAAGAGAGTAAAATATCATGAGTGGAGGAGCTCCCTGGTCAGCCTCAGTAAGAAGCTGAGACCTCTTATAAGATCCTCCAAAGCTAGCTACTAAAACAAAATCACCACTAATTCTAAGGATAACCACAAAGCATTCTATAGCTATGTCAAGAATCTCTATGGCAACACCCAGATCTGCTCTGAGTTACAGCACAATGGCACGAAAATTACAGACCCAACTGATATTGCCAGCATCCTGGCAGATAGGTTCAGTGCTAACTTTACTCCCCCCTCACCCCCTAAAGGGCCCATATCTATACAGGAAGTATGCAGAGTCCCTGTAATCACAACTACGCAGGTAAAGGCTGCACTCTCTAAAGCCAAAAACACAGCATCCATTGGAACGGACAACATCACAGGCTGCATTTTACACGAACTTCAGAACGAACTTGCTCCCCACTTAAGCACCATGTTCAATAATAGCCTTGCATCAGGCTTTGTGCCCACTGAATGGCACACAGCAACAGTTATCCCACTTCACAAAGGAGGAGCCACCACTGATCCCGGGAACTATCGACCTATTAGTCTGACGAGCCTGGTCTGCAAGGCCATGGAACGTATCATCATGGAACTCATAAACAAAGACATTGGTAACCTCCAAACTCTGGATCCCACCCAGGTCGGGTTTGTGAAAGGCATTATCATGCCTCCTGAACCTGATTGACTTCTTTGAGGCAGTCACCAAAGTCGTAGATGAGGGTAAGGTGGTTCACACAGCCTATCTTGACCTCGCCAATGCTTTCGACACCATCCCCCATTCTGGAATTATAGCTAAACTCACTAAACTAGGTATAAATCCCTATGTCACAAGATGGGTTGCCAACTGGCTCACTGACAGAACCCACACTGTAAAAGTTGCAGACTCTAAATCTGACCTCAAAGCAGTGATAAGTGGAGTACCACAGGGTTCCATCCTGGGACCTCTCCTGTTTGGTATCTTCTTCTCTGAAGTACAGGGTAACATAGAAGGCCTCTGACTAACAAAGTTCACAGATGACTGCAAACTAGGAGCCATAGTCAAGTCCCCAAATGATGTGGACATCCTACAGAAGGGCCTCGCTGAAACAGATGCCTGGTGTCAGAGCCATGGCCTCAAGCTCAATGCCAAAAAGTGCAGTGTCATCCCCTTTGGTAAAAACTCTGTGCCCATGAACTACCACATAGGCAGCAATCTACTTAACACTGAATGTGTGATAAAAGACCTTGTGACCCAGGTGGACAGTAGTCTCTCCTTTGATAGTCACATCACCACAGTAGTCAGGAAGTCCTTCTACGTGGCACACCCCATCATAAAAGGGTTCTCATCCAGGAAAAAAGAGGTCATTGTTCCCCTCTACTTGTCACCTATTAGACCCATTATAGAGTACAACGCCCCTTTTGGAATGTACCTCACAAGACATCTGCAGCAGCTGGAAAGGACACAGAAGTACCTCACAAAGAGGATCACTGGCCTCAAACAAATGCCCTACACTGACTGCCTCACAAAACTCCAGCTTTACTCCATAGCATATCACCTACTTCAAGGTGATCTCTGCCTATCATATAAAGCTATGTCAAACCCATAGCTGTTGGACATGGTACACCTAAAGAAATCCCAATCCCTCCGAGCTACACGCTCTAGAGACCTAAACCTTGTCACCACAATAAACAGGACATGCTGGAGGGATAGATTCCTGTCCCAGAGACTTCCCATACTCTGGAACAGACTACCCATCTATGTCAAGCAAAGTTCTTCATTAGCACTCTTCAAGAAAAATCTTGATGAGTGGATGGGAAATAGGAAATACACCCTGGGGATCACTTCTGTGTCTTTGCTCGACAGTGGCACAGGAAAATAACTTTCTTGGGTGGCGTAAGCCAGGGAACCTTGTTGGCTAGGCTTACGTAGGTCCTTGAGCCGATAGCCTAGTACCTACCTATGAACCTATGAACCTATGAACCTATGAAATAAAAACAGTCAGAGAGGAAGGGTTACACAGGTTTTATAAACACTGAAAGTATATATTTGTATTACAAACTTGTCAAGCTAGATGTTTAAAATGTATTTTAGTTCACAATGGCATTGATAAAGAATATTTTACTTTTTTTTTTCATGAGCATTGTTAATATTACAGTATAACGAGTTTTGTGGCCAATGCCTGTGATTCTTATACTTTTCACAAATCATTTCTGTTAGGTGGTCTAACTGGTAAGTTGTTTCTTCTAGAAGTTTACATGGACCTAGTTTTTTTTCTAAAAAATTAATCCACTAAGTGTAATGTCCCCAGAAGGGGAAGCAATCATGTTGGTTAAGAGTAAGGGACTTTTTTCTGTCCTATATATGTAGATTTGTTTTAGCTGATTAACTACACCTGTTTTAAAGTGTAGTTACAAACCTATAAATCATGATAACACTGACAGATAAATGTTTGTCTTTCCCTTGTTGAAAAGGCTCCATATCACCCCGGCTTCCCTCTTTTGTGATGCTGATCATGCGCATGAGTGGATTGTTTACTAAAGGTTACTTATATGGATCACTTTGGTGGGTAGCGGATTCACATCTACATTTGTAGTTCTGATGATGACAGCAAAACAAAATGTACTAAAAGTAATGAAAGAGCAGGACAGCGGATCTTTATTTGGCTTTTGGAAAGATTAAAGAAAAAAATCATTATCACTAGAATTCTTTTTCTTTTTCAGGAAAACCTTTCTGTTTCTCACTGTACTTTACCAAGATGTCAATTTATTCAACATTTTAACATGTTCATATCATTCTCAGTATTGACAAAAAGACAAGGGAAAAGAGACAGAGGGAGAGAGAGAGAGAGAGAGAGAGAGAGAAAGACTGGAAAAAAGAACTGTATTGCGACTAGTTTGCCAGTGCTTTCAAAAAAAAGTTCCTTTCAAAGGTGAGAATCAAACTCTGCACCTTGTGTCTGGAAGATAAACAGTTCAATAGTTAGAATATTTGTAGGTGCAGCAGTGTGATGGTTTAGCAAGGCTTGTCCCAGCCCCCCAAACCAAAACACGTACCTTCCCACATGGCACATACCATGCATACATTCAGGCATACAGATGTAGGTGTGTGTGTGTGTGTGTGTGTGTGTGTGTGTGTGTGTGTGTGTGTGTGTGCACGCATGTGTGTGCATGTGTGTGTGTGTGTGTGTGTGTGTGTGTGTGTGTGTGTGTGTGTGTGTGTGTGTGTGTGAACTGACTGTACTTTATACTGTATGCTGCATGGTCCATAATATCCACGAGTGGCCATGCTACATATGCATGTGGCACGTACCTTCCCACATGGCACATACCATGCATACATTCAGGCATACAGATGTAGGTGTGTGTGTGCGTACATGCATGTGTGTTTGTGTTTGTGTGTGTGTGTGTGTGTGTGTGTGTGTGTGTGTGTGTGTGTGTGTGTGTGTGTGTGTGTGTGTTTGTGCACGTGCATGCGCGTGTGTGTGTTTTACATAGAGCAACCACTTGAACACTGACTCTGTGTTTATTTTAATTTAACTTTTGTAGGGCTACAACCTTTGCTTCTTTTTGTTCAAGCTGTATACTGAACTTTAAAGCCTTTACAGACTTCTTTGTCTATAAGCTTTTGTGCCCTGATGCCAAATCCGTGTGACAATAGTGTTGTCAAAAAATGCAGCGAGTCACTGAGATGGCACAGATAAATCATATTTGGGGAAATTACTGTTTGTATTAAAATAACCTGTAGATTATAAAGTTTTTCTTTGTTAAGATTTGCAATGATATATAAAAAGACCTTTGGTTCAATATGCTTGTGCAACTTGATAGTTTGGTCATGTTCATTACTAAATTCATTTCTTACTTTTACACCACCAGGTATTTTAGGCATCACTCTCCAGAACGCTAAGTATTCCATATATTTGTTATGTATGCTAAATCAGAGGTTGATGTGCATCAGGTCTGCACACATGTTTCTCCTCAGTTTCAAAACTGACTTTTACTCTGGAGAAGCGAACTTTCAGACAAAGACAATCATTAGCAAAGTATTTGATAAATCCTGCTTTGAAGTTTGTTCTTATTGGGATTTGCGTACTGACCACCTTTGTTTTTATTCCATGTACCAGGCTAGCTGACCCTGTGGGCTATTTTAAGCCTAGACAATTTCCCTGAAAGGTGAGAACCAGACCCTGTACCTTGTGTCTGGGAGGAAAATACCCTTAACCCTTATGTCAACCCCTAACCTTGTGCTGTTGCATTGCCCACATCAGTGTGGGCAAACCTTGAACCATTACTGCTATATATCTCCACACTGATGTCATTTTGTAAAGGCATGAAAGAAGATCTACTAAAGAGGAAATCTTCGGAAAGCTTGCAATACCTTGAAGAATGTTAGCTATTTGCTTTACCTCTCCAGGATAAAATATTTTGCATTCACAGAAAAAGCCACCAACTTATTTGGGGGCTTATATCCAAGACACATGTTTCCATGTGAAGATTTAAGTACCATCTCTACTCAAGGGGTGGTATCCTTTCAGAAGGCTCCTTGAGATTAGCAATCAGACATCCTTTTTTATTTAAAAATTCTGTCTTGTGACACTGTGAGGATATTGTCTCTATTTTTAAGATTTTGCCCTCAAATTTCTCCAGCTTTACTCCTGGGACTAGTTACCCTTTGCTGTACCTTCATAAGTGTATGCTGGTGGTTTGGCACAGAAAAATTTGAGGGTGGTATAAAGAAGTGTAATGTGGAGCTGTTACAAATCCTTGCTTAAAAAAAACAAAAAAAAAAAAAACAACCCAGACTGGACCATTAAAATTTCAAGTAAAGGTAAGCTTGAATCTTGCTCCAAGGTTTGACTGACCAATGAATATGCAAGTAAACCACCAAAATGTTTAGCATTCACCTGGTAATTGCTGACAAATAGTTTCATTCCTTGGTTAAGAAGTGAGGAACATAACTGGTAAGGCAGGCAACTATTACTGTTTCAGTCTGACTACAGATTCCCGTTGTCTTCCTCTGCCTTTCTCCCTAATGCTAATGTACAAGTCCTAACAATCTGTATTATTTCTTTAGTTCTAGTTCGCAGGAATGAGCACCACTGTTTTTGTGTTGTGCCTAGGTGTCTAAATACTTTTTGAGTGGGCTCTCATTTTATTGAATTTTCACTATCACAAAGTGAGACTGTTTCCTCAGCCAGATGACTTTCCGAATCCACAATACGTGTTTACTCAGCTCTTGGCTCACTTCTGCAGAGCTTGGTGTCCGTGCCTGAGTTGTCAGGGGAGTTTGGCTTATATCTGGTGCCATTAAGGCTAAGATAAGTAGTTTAAACTAAAATGTTGCACTTTTCTAAATTATTTCTGAAGACTGCTGCTGCTGTTGTATTTTCAAATGATTTTACTCCAGTTTTCTTGAGAAACGTATGTGTGCACCGAGGAGCACTGTCACATGACTTCAGTGATACATACTCTAGTTGTAGTTTCTACCCTCACAGTGTCCAAATTAACTTGGTATACCACACCTAAAAATGACCTGACACCTTGAACAGGCACTTTCCCAATTTCTCTGCCAGAAGCTTGGTAGATATGGGCATACTGAGACAATGCAGGAATTGTCTCATGTTCACTGACAACCGACTAATCCGTAGAGAAATAAACACAAAGGATGTAATTACATAATGTCACTGTAGGCAAGACTCTCACACAAAAACACTCAAAATAACAACCAGGATGTTGGTAACAAATGCAGTACATCTATCACCCATAGTACTGACCCAGTATATAGACCAACATATGCTGATACACTTAATCATCACCACCCCAAAAAACCTTCCCTCAGTATAACACCTAACACAATATAACACAACACATAAGAGCCACGTCCTTTGGAACTTCAACTACAAAGCTCATAAGGCAAGCCAACACAATATCCAATATTTTAATTATAAGAGACTCCAATGTGAGACATATAGAAGTCCTGCTAACTAGGCTGAATAAGGGGAAAATCATGGTCATAGGTTCATAGGTTCATAGGTTCATACTAGGCTATCTGCCCTAGGGCATTTATAAGCCTAGCCAGAGTGTGTTTGGCTTTCACCACCCATTTTAAATTAATTTTGCTATGCCTTTTTTTGAGGTTAGTATACTGTGCCTCTGTCTAACAGTGACACAGAAGTGATAGCCGGGGTAAACCTATGATCTCCCATCCACTCATCAAGATTCCTCTTGAAGAGAGTCAATGTGGGACTCTGCCTAACTTGGACTGGGATTTTATTCCAGAGTGAAGGGAGCCTCTGGGTTATGAATCTGTCCCTCCAGCATGTCCTATTTATTTCAGTGCTGAGGTTCAAGTCTCTCAAGCGCGTAGCTTGATGGGATTTGGATTTTCTGAGGTGCAGCATGTCCATTAATTCCGGGTTGGACATGGCTTTATACGTCAGGCACAGATCGCCTCTGAGCAGGCGGTATGCTACTGAGTAGAGCTGGAGTTTCTTTAACCGGCAGCATATGGCATTTGTTTGAGCCCTTTGATCCTCTTGGTGAGGTACTTTTGGGGTCTTTCCAGTTGCTGCAGGTGTCTGGTAAGGTACATCCCAAAAGGGGCATTGTACTCAATTATGGGCCTGATGAGGGATGAGTAAAGAGGTACGATGACCTCCCCTGATCTAGATGTGAATCCCTTCATGATTAGGTGGGCTATATAAAATGTTTTTCTAACCACTTTGGCCACGTGGTTGTCAAATGAGAGATTGCTATCAACTTGGGTCCCCAGGTCCCTAATGACTTCTTCTGTACTTAATGGATTACCACCTATGTGGTAATTTGTGGGCACTTTGTTTTTGCCAAAGGGGATGACTATACACTTTTTGGCGTTTAGCTTGAGGCCATGGCTCTGGCCAGCTGGTCAGCTGTTTATCAGGGATAAGGATCCATAAAATCACCCATGCACTCAAGTCATTAGCTACAAGAACCAGTATGACTCAGTCATAATCTATGAGGGTGTAAATGACCTGAGATGCACCTCCCTGGACCATATAAAGAGAGACATTATGGAGCTCTGAGACATGTCCCAGGCTGATATATGCCTAGCACTGAGCAGCATTCTACCATCAACAAAGATTGTTCCACAATATGAACAAAAGATGATGGACTTCAATAATTGGCTTAGTTTCTGGTGTCATTCCAAGGGGTACAATATTTGTTAGCATGGGAGGATATGTAAAGCCATGGAAAGAATTATCACTGAAATGATTAATAAGGACATAGAAGACCTTAAAACACTGGATCCAACCCAGTTTGGTTTCATCAATGGCAGATTATGCCTACTCACTCTGGTGGACTTTCTTTGAAAAGGTCACCAAGGCAATGGATAAGGGCAAAATGATGCATACTGCCTACTTTGACCTGGCTCAGGTATTTGATACAATGCCCCACTCTGGCATTGTAAACAAGCTCATGGGTGCAGGCATAAACCTCTGTATCACTTGCTGGAAAGCTGGTTCTCAGATAGGACCCAGGAAGTTAGGATAGGGGAGACCACCTCCACAAAGAGACCGGTCACTAGTGGACCTAGCATCTACTTCTCAGAAGTCAAGATCAATATCAAGGGCTTCTGGCTGATCACATTTTCTGATGACTGCAAACTAGGAGCTCTTATAGACTCCCCCAAGACACCTGCATCGTACAGGAATGACTAACACAGACAAATGACTGGTGGCAAAGCTATGGTGAAAAACTCAATGCAAACAATTGAAAAATAGTACCCTTTGGGAAGCCAGTCACCTTAAGAAATTAGCACCCCCCTAAGAGTAAAACTAGTAGTCAGGAATTTGGGTATGCATGTAGACAGTAAGCTGGCTTTTGGCCAACATGTGTCTAAGATAGTAAGGAAATTATGCCTTGTTGCTCAACTTATAAGCAAGGGCATGGCATCTAGGTCCAATTAAGTTATTGTTCCACTGTATTCAGCACTTGTCAGGCCCATCATTGAGCACAACCCCCCTTCAGGATGTACCTGTCCAAGCACATGTAGCAAGCGGAACATCCACATAGGTTCCTCACAAAAAGAATACAGGATGTAACTGCATGTCCTATGCCTTATCTCTGTACTCTGTTTTCTGTAGATTGCTGAGAAGAGATGTATGCCTGACATACAAGGCATCCTTAGATCCCACTCCGATGGACATTTTGCATATCTGCAACATGAATAGCATTAGAATTACTAAATCTCGAGTTTTAGAGTTTGCTTGTGACATAAATAGGATATGTTGGAGGGGCAGGTATATATCTTGCAAAATTCCCCTTCTCTAAAAAAGACTTCTCGCCTGTGTCAGGCAGAGCTTTTCCCTAGCCCTATTCAAGAGAAACCTGGATCAGTGGATGGGAAATCAGAAATACACCTTGGGTCTAACACCTGTGTCTGTAATGGACAGAAACAGCATGTAAATCTTGCTTTAGCTTACATATACCCCTTAAAATAACCTCTACGGTATATAAACGTGCAGGATTCTAATTGGGATGCTTGGGTAGGCTTATAAAGGCCCCTGTGGTCCTTAGTCTAGTATACACCTATGAACTTATGAACATGAAGTGCTATGTCACTTTAATTGCAGTGTTTACACTAACAACAGTGTCTCTAAATAAAATAATAATTTTTTTGTGATTTCTCCCTGTAACTGCATCAGATTTAAATCTTTATGTCTTATATAAGAGAGGGGTGAAACTGAGTAGCTGGCGTTCCACATAGATGCCTAGTTACAGTTTTTAAAATTAATGAAGGGCTAAATATTCAAAATAAATTGCAGTAACTGGCAAGTTTCATACTGGCTGTGAACCATGTGAATTTGCAGTACCAAAGAATCCCCAGTGACTGCCGACCTGAAGCAAACTCTCTGATGCACATATTTATGCACAGGAAGAGGCTGTCAGGCCATATTAATGCAATTATTGACTAGGTCCCTGTATAAGCAGATAGTTGGAGCATCGTTTCTCATTGTAATGGCTTGGTTGTAATGGGTTTCAGAATACAGCCCTTGGCAGTAACACTTTGAGTAGCAATGTAAAGGAAGCAATAACTAGCAATGCAGGTAGTGTTACTGTCCCCACACCAGAACACTTAAGTTCAGGAGAAAAAATGTTGTACAAACCACAACACTATGAGAAAAGAACATTTTACTGTCATTTTAAGGGAAGGAGACACTGAGTTAATCAATTCTTGCATACTGCTTCTTGCAATAGCATGCCATCCATAATACTACATCTGATCAGTAGAGGCAGTATTATCTTACAGGATGGCATGCCTAAAAGTCATTAAAAAAATATTACATAAAAACAAAAAGTTGTGTTATGTTTCTACACTTGCATGATAAAGCACACACCCAGTGCTGGTTCAATAACTGAATTTACTCTGGCAACAGTAAAATCCATGTCTGTTACAATTACCTTGTTAGTGGACACCTAACCTAACTTTCAGTCATAGGAGGGAAGAAGTCCTCTAAATTTAAGGACAAAATCATTTAGCTTTAATACATTACACTCACTCCTCTTTAAGCTGAGCAAGTTATTTTTTTTTGTTTTATAATTTAGTTTTACTACCTTTAATCACAGAACAGTTTTGCATTTTACAGAGCTAGTCTCTTAGGTGTGAAACATTTTCTAAGCGGATAGCACAAACTATTGGAATAACAACAAGAAAATTAGATGATTTACCTGAAACAAAATGCACTTCTGTGCATAATATTGATGCTTTTAGAGCAGGGAATCCAATAACATGCGCAAGAAGGCAGAAATGCATCACTGAGGTCAGTGTTAACTTCCTTAAACGCATCACTGAGGTCAGTGTTAACTTCCCTGTGTATGGCTTGCATCTGTTTATCAAGTAAACTGGTTGACAGGGTGCCTCCGTATGTGATCTCTCACAATAAAAGCATACATTTACGGTCCTGTTCTGGTAGCCATCTTTCCAGGCTACCACTTTTCTTACCAGTAGTCCCATGTGAGTATATCCTATCTCTCATCAAAATGTTTTGTGGCCTTGTCTGACATTTCGTTAAATTGTTTGCTGTGTACCTCCCTTGAGCTATAGGGCTTTATGAGGTCTGAATGTGATCATAGGTTTCCATTGACAGAGAACATTTCTGAAGTTTGGTTTGCACTGTGTGTGCTGACTTACAATATGCAAACAGGAAGCAGGTCACTTTATGTTGTAGGGGTACACCCTCTTGTCCATGGCCTTTATAGACTTCTTCAAGGTCTGAACAAGCCTCTCAGCTAACGCATTAGTAACCAGATAATGAAGAATGATTTTGATTGTTATTGTATTTCTTTATTTATATATGCATGTCTGTATGTACTTACTTACTGTCATTTGTTTACTGGGAAAGTCTGACTGGGCCCACAGGATACCCTTTTTCACTGGAGGCCTGAGGAAAAAAGCTTATTCATTTTACAAATAAATGCATTACATTAGACATTTTACACTGCAAATTCATATACACACATTGCATTAAATATAATACAGTAATAAACATTTTTGTTTACAAATATACAGCAGCAAAACTATTTTCTATACGAACAGTGACTCTGAAATAAAGGAGATGGATAGGAGATGATAAGAAGGATGTCTGTCTGTCTGTCCATACATAAATACTCTTGATGTACAGTAGAGTAAAAGTAGATATCAGAAATACGGTAAAACTTCAGAGGTATTATTAAACAGATACAGGAAAGATCAGAAAGTAATTCATCTTCGAGAAAAGTTAGATTATATGCCAAAATAGTTGTTATAAGAAAGTCAGTTAAGAATGACAAAATGGTATATATATCAAATGATGTCTGATGGGATTTCTGTGATGCGATTGTCCTATGAACCTACAGACCTGTAATGCACTGAAGATTGATTGGATCAATCCTACTTCCTAAAACTTTGCATCTTAGGCAACTGCCCCATTATTCCCATATTACCTATGGATATGGGCCTGACTATTGAGCATAACAATTAGTAAGACATTTCGTCCTAACTGCCCCTAGGTGTCCCTTATGTGGACTGTCGTGTACTTCAATACACAGTGTTACAGGCATGACTGCACATGGCCTGCATATCAAAGGCCCTTGGGAAATAGAATGCTGGTCTTTTCTTGTTCCAGATTCTACAAACCGTGAGTGATCATAGGCTCATCATATCTGTAGAATGATATGAGAAACATGTGACAAAATAGAGTCATTTCCCAATTCCTGTTGAATTTTTTCCATGTGTCAGGTGAAACAATTCTATTTCTGTCAAAAAGAACACCTCAAAGGGTTCTCATAATTGGATCTCATTTCATCTGTTGTTAGTAGGGGAAGAAGCAGTAAACCATCAATTCTACCATTTTGCATTGCCTCTCAAATTCAATGCTATATATATATATATATATATATATACATATATATATATATATATATATATATATATATATATATATATATATATATATATATATATATATATATATATATATATATATAGATATAGATATAGATATATAGATATATATATATATATATATATATATATATATATATATATATATATATATATATAAGTTCCTGTAAATTTGTGCCAGTGCTGCAGACATTACCTAGACTTCTTTCCTTGGGCTAAAAATTAAAACTGAGGGTCAGTGTTCAGTCATTAACAAAAGCCATTGTCTGTACAGGAAACTGTTAAATTCCGTATACCTTAGACTAGGATAATAGTCTCCCAGTCAGTCTGAGCATAATTGTGTTCTCCTTGAGACAGTGATCTAGAGGGAAATAAATTGGGTGTTCCATGGTTTCCTATAGCACATGTGACAACAAAGCACCAATGCCAGAGGGTGAAGAGTTACATGCTCATTTGAGAGATAAGGAAGGTTTTAATGTTTATTTATTTATTTGCATTTTCTTTACAGGGAAAGTCCACTGGGCCAACAGAACCCATTTTCAGTGGAGACTTGTGGAGAAAAGCTCCACAGTACAAGAAATTAACAGTTTGAATTACAAAAATTGAAATTATAAAGAATAAGTATATATAAAGTGTAGATAAAAAAAACTATGAATGAAATGAACAAAATAAATATTCTAAACAGTAATATCATGCGAACAATCAGCATAATATAAGGATCTACACAGCTGCTGTAGCTATAATATCTACATATAATAGTGCTATCTCACACAGACACAGTGTTGACAAGAGGTGGGGGAGACATACATATTCTATGGGGGCTTGGTGGAAGTACACTTCCATCATGAGGAGAAGTGATGATGAAGGGAAGTTTTGAAATGGGTGGGATTAAGAGTTGTTCTAACAGATAGAGGCAGAGCATTCCAGTTCTTGGCTATTGAGGATGAGTTAAGAAGCTGGCTGGGTGGGATGTTAGGTTTGTGAACCTGCAAGAGCTTTTTAAACATCTGACATAACTCATTCCTCAATAAGTTCAAAGTCAAGAGGACTTTGAACTTATCAGTCTTTTAGTTTTCTTAAAGGCTCTCTCAATGCTGCAATCCACTTCCAACTGACCTTTGTCCATGGCAAAGCATTTGGTGAAGGCACTGATGTGGTGAGATTTGTCAGAAATGTGTGGTTATAGGTCCCAAGACACAGGTATGATCTTACGTCAACACATTTGTGTAGGTGATATTTATTGTTGTTGAGTCTACAACAGGAGACCTTATCTTTGAAAAACTCACAGGTGTTCCTTCTTGTTTTCAGGCTATACTGTCTTAGCTGGTCCAATATATTCTGCAAATTTTAAAGATGGTCCTCATTATTTTTTCTATCAGTATAATGCCATCAATGTAACAGAGTGTCTCCAGTATATCATGCAAAACTTAATTGATGGTCCTTTTCCTAATCACTGGAGCAGAAGTTATGCAAAAAAAGCAGATGTCTGCATTGGAATACACCTTTGTGAGTGCTGATTCTTAAAAATTACATTAACTCAGAATTTCCATCTGTAGGAATATCTGAGATAACTCATTCCTCAAAAAAGAATTATTCACCTGCTAGGGAAACATATATGTTGTCAGTGCAAGGGTGTGTTTAATAGATGTGGAGAACAAGGTTAAAGCTTCCGTAAAGCCTCTGCAGATGTGTACCACTCCATGAGGGGTATAACTGATTCACTTTAATTTATCCTTAAAATTCCTGACTCCTCCAATTAGCGCAGCTCTGCTTCTGCCATTTGCTTGAGTATAAATGGCTCAGGAGAGGATTGTAAAATAGGTGTTTATCTCAGTCTGAACTTTTATATCTTTGAGAGTGCCTATGCTTCCTCATAAATTTTGAATCTGTGAACAGTTCATAGGTTCATAGGTAGATACTAGGCTATTGGCCCTAGGGCCTTTATAAGCCTAGCCAAAAAGGTACCCTGGCTTTCGCCACCCAAGAAAATTATTTATCTGTGCCCCAGTCGAGCAGAGCCAAAGAAGTGATCCCTGGGGTCAATTTCTTATTTCCCATCCAATCATCAAGATTTGTCTTGAAGAGTGCTAATGAGGAGCTTTGTTTGATATAGATAGGTAGTTTGTTCCAGAGTATGGGAAGTCCCTAGGACAGGAATCTATCCTTCCAGCATGTTCTGTTTATCGTGGTGACAAGGTTTAGGTCCCTAGAACGTGTAGCTCAGAGGGATTGGGATTTCTTTAAGTGGAGCATGTCCAGCAGCTCTGGGTTTGACATAGCTTTGTATGTTAGGCAGAGATCACCTCTGATTAGGTGATATGCGACAGAGTAAAGCTGGAGTTTTTTGAGACAGTCTGTGTAGGGCATCTGTTTGAGGCTGGTAATCCTCTTTGCGAGATATTTCTGTGGCCTCTCCAGTTGTTGTAGATGTCTTGTGAGTTACATACCAAAAGGGGCGTTGTACTCTATAATGGGTCTAATGAGTGATGAGTAAAGGGGAACAATGACCTCTTTTTTCCTGGATGAGAAACCTTTTGTGATGAGGTGTACAAGGATTTCCTGACTACTGTGGTGATGTGATTATCAAAGAAGAGACTACTGTCCACCTGTGTCCCAAGGTCTCTTATCACACTTTCAGTGTTAAGTAGACTACCGCCTATGTGGTAGGTCATGGGTACAGAGTTTTTACCACAAGGGATGACAATGCACTTTTTGGCATTGAGCTTGAGGCCATGGCTTTGACACCAGGCATCTGACTCAGTGAGGCCCTTTTGTAGGATGTCCACATTGTTAGAAGTTTCGATTATGGCTCCTAGTTTGCAGTCATCTGTGAACTTTGTTAGCCAAAGACCTTCTGTGTTAGTCTGTACTTCAGAGAAGTAGATACCAAACAGGAGAAGACCCAGGACTGAACCCTATGGTACTCCACTTGTCACTGGTCTGAAGTTGGATTTGGAGTCTGCTACTTTCACAGTGTGGGTTCTGTCAGTGAGCCAGTTGGCAACCCATCTTGTGACATAGGGATTTATACCTAGTTTAGTGAGTTTATCTATAATTCTAGAGTGGGGGATGGGGTCGAAAGCCTTGGCGAGATCTAGATAGGCTGTGTGAACCACCTTACCCTCATCTACGTCTTTGTTGACTGCTTCAAAGAAGTCTATCAGGTTTAGGAGACATGATCTGCCTTTTACAAACCTGAACTGGGTGGGGTCCAGAGTTTGGGGATTACCAATGTCTTTGTTTATAAGTTCCATGAAGATATGTTCCATGGCCTTGCAGACCAGGTTTGTCAGGCTAATGGGGTGGTAGTTCCCAGGGTCCATGGTGGATCCCCCTTTGTGGAGTGGAATAACCATTGCTGTGCACCATTCAGTAGGCACAAAACCTAAGGTGAGGCTATGATTGAACATGGTACTTAGGTGGGGTGCTAGTTCATTCTGTAGTTCATGTAGAACACATCCTGGGATGTTGTCAGATCCCATGGATGCTGTGTTCCTGGCTTTGGAGAGTGTGTTTTTTACCTGTGCATCTGTGATTACAGGAGCTTTGCATTCTTCCACTATAGAGCTGGGCCCTTTAGGGGATGAGAGGTGGGTAAAGTTAGCACTGAACCTATCTGCCAGGATGTTGGCAATATCAGTTGGTTCTGTATATTTAGTGCCATTGTGCTGTAACTCAGAGCAGATCGTTGTGCTGTCATTGAAATTCTTGACATAGCTATAGAATGCTTTGTGGTTGTCTTTAGAATCAGTTGCAATTTTGTTTTCATAACTAGCTTTGGAGGATTTTATGAGGGATCTCAACTTCTTACTCAGGCTGACCAGGGAGTTCCTCCAATCATGGGATTTTACTCTTTTTTGCAGCAGTTTCTTTCTTTTGTTGTAGAGTTTGTTTATGGCAGGGGACCACCAGATTGGCTTCCTTTTTTTGGAGGATAGCATCTTGGTTATGTTAGGGATAGCACAATCCATGCACTCGTGTAAGTGCCTATAAAGTGCATTTGTGTAGGATTCAGCAGTCGTACCTCTATTGTCCATCTGCATGGGTGTTGTGAAGTTTGCCACTTCTATCCTAAGAAGAGTGAAGTTGGCATTGGCGAAATATTTTACGGTGGTTTCCCTAATGGCAGGTTGGGGTGGAATGTGGATGTCTAGGGTGATTAGCTTGTGGTCGAATCTGACCAATGAGAAATTGACCTCTGGTGTGGAACAATGGTCTCCCATGTTGTTAATGACCAAGTCTAGGATATTGCTGCCCCTGGTGGGGGTGTGGATAAGTTGATCCAAGGCATTGGAATTTATGAATTCCAGAAAACATTGAGCAAAAGAGTTGGTACATAAGTAGTTTTCCCAGTTAATGGTGGGGTAGTTGAAATTGCCCATTATTAGGGTGTTAGGTTGTACCATAATATTTTCCATTGTATCAAGAAATGAGGAGTGGGAATCCTGGGGCATGGTGGGGGATCTGTAGCAAGCCACAATCTGGATTGAGGTCTTGCCCAGAGATAGTTGCACTTTGATAATCTCAGATGCATTATTCTGAGCAACTAGCCTGGAGGTGTGGATATCCTTAATGAATATGGACATGCCTCCACCTTTAGTGTTTCAGTCCAGGTTAGGTGGCCGGAAGGTGTGATATGAATTATAGCCTGGTAATGCAGGAGTGCTCTTTGGAGCCTTGAACCAGGTCTCTGTCACTGCGCAGATGTCAATGTTCTCCAATTTAAGGAGTGCCTCGAGTGAATGCATTTTGAGGTTTAGACTTCTAGTATTGAGTAGCATTACCCTCAGATTTTACTTGCTTGTACCTGTTATGGTGGGGAATTTGTCATTTGAGCCTTGCCTTAAAAAGGCACTATAGGGGTGGCAAAAGCCTTTGCCAGTATCTGGAATCCCAAGGGCGACAGGTGCAGGCCATCTCTGGCAAAGCATCATGGTCTATCAGTCATGTCATCCCAGGCAGGCAGATACTGGATCCTTTTAGAATGACACCAGAAGCTTAACCAATTGTTGAAGTCAATAATTTTGTCCTTGTACTGTGGTATCATTCTGGGTGATGGCAGGATGCTACTCAGGGCTAGGGTCATACCTGCCTGGACTACAAGATTGGAGAGCTCCTCCATGTCTTTTTTCATGTAGTCCAGGGAGGTATCTCAGGTCATTCACACCAACATGGACAATAACAGAGTCATAGTTGTACTTGTTGTGGAGTGACCTGAGTGCGTGGGTTATGTGGCGGATCCTGGCACCTGACAAGCAGCTGACAGTAATTTTCTCCTTGTTTAGCCTGGTGAGTGGAACATCAGTGTGCCTGACTATAGAGTCACCTATGACTAGAGTGTTAGGTACGTTATTATGCCTTATGGGCTGTGTTTGAGTGGCACACTGAGTTTGTGGGCTATGTGTCATTTGGGTTGTGTTGGGGGGTGGAGGTTGCTTGCGTTTCTGCTTTGGAGGTCTCTGTTGCTTGGGCAGATTTTTATTGAGAGCCTCCGTGAATGTAGGTGTGTGTTTTGTGTTTCTATGTGTGTGTTTTGGTGGTGTTGGTTTTGAGGGACTATGTGATGAGTGTGGTGTGGTGTAAGTGTTTACCCTCTCCTCTTGAATGTCTAGTCCAGTCTTGGGTGAAGAGAGCTTTGCTTCCAGTTTGGCTATATATGTGCATCTCTCACTGGTTGTAGTGTTGGGTCGTAGGAGGAGTGGGTTGTCTGTGTACATGAGGCAATTTGCTGCATTGCCCCAAGATGCCCAGATTTATCAGGTAGACAGGAGTAAACACCGGGAGCTAACCCATATACATGCCTGGATAGGTTCTTATTTATTAAGTACTAAAAACTGTTTTCCTCTAGACAAGTGAGGAAAGCTGAGTGATGTAGCAATTTGTAGCTTATTTAGTGCTTACAACGAGTTCTGAACAAATGCTGAGCTCAAAGAAACAGATTTGAGTTCTAAAACTAAAAAACTGGCTAGTTCTAAGGGAAAATTTGAAGAGCAGACTTTATGGAGTCGGGAATAGTTTAACCCTAGCTAAGCGGCAATGCATAAAGTGTATATTTTTTTTAATAATGCAGTAGCAAATGTCTTGTAATGGCTTTAGTAGGTGCCAACACATTCAGTGGTTTAATTCTGTGCAAGTCCAGCTGAATTGCTCATAGCTACTTTAATAAAAACAGTGCTGGCATACCACTGTCCATCACATTCAGATCCAATGGATATCCCTTTGCTGTTGTAAATGGACTGTGACCTTATATTTGCCTTTAGTATGTACCTTTTGTGCTGTATAAATTCTTAGCAGCACTGATGTCTTTTGCAATGGAGACCTCAAGGAGAATCAATTCTAATCAACAGATGGAATTAAAGGTAACACGGTGATGATATCAAGTCCTTTTTCAACATGCCACTGGCATGATTCATATAATTCTGCAATTTGAATCAGACATGCAATGTATGTTATTGTGTGTTCTCTGCTTTGTCACCTTCCACAGCCTTTTCCTTTTAACCAACTTTAATTTTGGATATCATTTGGATTTAATGGTGCCGTACCACAATAATAACATTTTGACTTTTTTGATTTTCACTTATTGATCTGATCTATATTTGGGAAACAATGACAAAATGAACAAAAGAAACTAAAAATTTTGGAGCTATTAATTACTAACATCAGGCCTTTGTAAATAATGTACATAGTTCATATTGTTCATTTTGTTAAGATCTTACTATAATATGTATAAATTAAGTTTATTGTACTTGATCACCTATTTATTTGCTGAAATATATACATTTCTTGGTTAAAAAAAATATCCAATGACTTGACATATGCCTTGATTCATTTTTATTATTTGTAGTAGAGATCTTTCTTGTAAAAATAGTTTAGAACTTACTTAATTTGTGGTTTGGAAAGTTCAGAAAAAGTACAAATACAAAAATTTATGTGTATCTGTTTTAATAGAGTCTATGTCAGATTGCCAAATCCTAAATTAGAGAAACACATTTCATTGAAATTAATTGACAAGTGACCATTCATAGAACTCAGCAGTTGCATGTAACCATAGGAGGTGCCACAGCAGGGTACCCAAGAACACATGCCCTTGGTACTCAAGAACACATGCCCTGGGAACTCAAGAACACATGCCCCGGCTGTTAAATATTATGCTTTGCTTGGTTGTCTCAAGGAAGTACTTATTTGGGAGCAGTATACCCTAGTTTTATCTCTTTTTAAAAAATGTTACACCTTACCAGATTCACACAACTTAATGTCTGCAAGCAATCTCCAACTCTGAGATCACTCTTACCTAATTGTTTTATCATTAGAGAAAAGACTACAATATCGCATATATAACAGCAGTCAGATAAATATCTGCTGCTATTTTCGGTCTTGGTCTTTCTGATGTGCAGTACAAAAGAAAAGCTCAAATTTACTTTACAGACACTTGCTGATTGGCCTGGCAAAGAGGTGTATTTGTTTATTTGTGTGCACACGTGTGTGTTTGTGTGTGTGTGTGTTTGTGCATCAGAATTCTTCAGTTAAATATTAGTTTTATTTCACCTGTTTTCATAAGTTGAAGAAAAGAAGTCAGTTTTTAACAAATGAGTTTGAAAGTCCGTTGTAGTAAGCAAAGCCCTGCAGTTATTTCGGAGAATAACTGGGATCGTACCAGAGACAATTTGAGGGGAGCCATGCATGGGATAAAGTATTTAGGGTCTGCATCCTTCCATTAGTAGTACGGGGGGCAGCACTTACGTACATTTTCTAATAAAAATATTAGTAATATTTTAATAATAATAGTACTATTGTATTATTATGTATTTGCAAGGACATTGGTTTTCTAATTTTTACAGGACAATGCCTTAGAATTTCAGAGTTTGAACTATTTGGAATACTGGAAAAGCATGAGTTCATGGCATTTAGAGTTTTAGGCCAGAAGATTCATTCATTATAATCTGTACATCTTCTTTTATTTATTACTTAAAATTGCTAGTTTGTTTAGTTATCTCCATGTAACAGAGAATAACTCCCTGAGTGTGAGTTAGAACTCCCTGAGTGTCCCATAACTGACTAGTAACCTAATTAATGAAAAAGATGTTAGGAGTGAGGCAATGACCAGCCAATGCCTTCCTCTCCATTTTAACAGGAGAGTGGTGGTCCTGTACTCTGCAATACTAGTTACTGCCAGGGGGAGGATGTAAAGCATACAACATATAGGTTCAGGAGAGTGGTGGTCCTGTACTCTGCAATACTAGTCACTGCCAGGGGGAGGATGTAAAGCATACAACATATAGGTTCAGGAGAGTGGTGGTCCTATACTCTGCAATATTAGTCACTGCCAGGGGAGGATGTAAAGCATACAACATATAGGTTCAGGAGAGTGGTGGTCCTGTACTCTGCAATACTAGTCACTGCCAGGGGGAGGATGTAAAGCATACAACATATAGGTTCAGGAGAGTGGTGGTCCTGTACTCTGCAATACTAGTTACTGCTAGGGGGAGGATGTAAAGCATACAACATATAGGTTCAGGAGAGTGGTGGTCCTGTACTCTGCAATACTAGTTACTGCCAGGGGGAGGATGTAAAGCATACAACATATAGGTTAGGGATATAGGCTTTCCTCAATTTATGTTGTCATGGCAGCCTTCATTAGGAATGTCCATACTCATGGTAGAGCAGGCCCTCACATCTCTTGGGGATGTAATTTAGCTGCCAGGAAGTTAAGAGACAGGAGTGACAGTTTTCATGTCTGGCCAGGTAATAGACACACAGCAACTGAATTTCAGCCCTTTGAAGAGAAATATATGGACAAGGTTAATGCAGTGGATGAAGATCAGAAGGTATGAGGCAGGTATTTTATTCATTGTTCATAACTTCAGACCTAATTTAATTCTGCACACACTAAAATTATAATAGAATCACAGCAATATAATGCCCAGAAATTTAGACTGCTAAATTGAAATGTTATTCCTTAATAACCAGAAACCATTATTCCTATGTATTTGTAATATATGGCAATTAAAACAACCACAAACATATATGCCTGTGTCCACTTGTGGTCTGTAGTCCACTTCGGTAGTTCTCATTCAATGGAGAGATTAGAGCCTCATTTGCAATCAGTTTGAAACCCCTTTGACTCTTCTCCATGACTTTTCTAACTTCAGAAATAAACACATACATAATTATGACAGCGGCTTAGTGGTTAAGAAGTTATCTTTACTGTCTTACCTTTCCAGTTTTGTTCCAAGCTGTGGTCTCTTTTGTGAGAGATCTGCATGTTGTCTCTTTGCCTATGTGGGTCTTTTTTTATCATAGGGTCTTGCTTATTCTGTCATTGACTGAAGTCTTGGTACTCCTAAACTGATAAAGGTATGTATGTGCATGTGTGAGTGTGTATGAGTGGGTGTGGCTGTGACAAAGTGTGCACACAGTCATGAGTGCACATCTGTGCCTGACATACCAGCCCTGACTCCATTGCCTGTTACTCACCCTGATCTCTGGTTCTCCAAACAGACCTGAACAGAATAAAGTGGGCATCAGAAAAATGAATGAATGTTCACTGCTGAGACAAATTTTTGGTGACCATTCCAAGATTCCTACTGCAGATCTAATTTACTTTTTGATTTATGGAAATAAATAAATGTATGCTTGTTATAAGCCATTTCACAAGATAAGCTACCTTTTTTATTTAATTTTTGACTGCATTATTTCTTCACTTGTATTTTCACTTCTCAGACTGCTCTATAAAAATGTTCTACACCAGGTATTATCCATGTTCTCATTTTGTGTGATTATTGGTCCTGTTTGTTTTAATTAATTAATTATGTAATTACATATTACCATTTCTTCTTTAATAAGCATCTATTTCCTGTACTTGTGCTGTTAATCAAAAGGAAGCAGGCTTAAATATCACTGAGGATTTTAATGAGATGAAAACACATTAGCAACATCACACCACCATCTTAACACATTACGTTACCATCTACAGGTATTCAACAGATGTTGCTTGTGGGGATATAATGAACTATTTTGATTTTTGAACCTGGGAAGGAGCTTCACTGTCCTCTGAATAATTGATGCTACTAAGCTGGTGCTCATAAAACAATGTAGTATCAATGCTGTCTTGAAAATAGTGTAATTAGCCTTTTAGTACAGTTTATTTGTAAGAATCAGCTGCTACACATTTTAAATTCACAGCTGTTGTTTTGCTACAGATGACAATATACTGCAAGAAGATTGTAGTTGCATTTTTCTAAAACAAGCAGAATTACAAAAAAGTTCCAAGCATGCTGTGCCCAGTAGTTCAGGACAAAAGACAAAACCACTACCTCGTTTGTTTTTATTGGCTATAATGTAAGTGGCTGTGTTTTAACAAATGAATATTCAGTGCCTTCACCACAACAGATGATAAAGCCCCATCAAACAAGTATTTTCTTCTACTAAGCAGGTTTACTTTCATTGACCAGAAAATGCAATCCATGCAATCAGACTGACCATACCACCTTTTTCAACTTCTCTAATCTTAATTGAATCAATCTCATGGTAAATGTTGACAGTGAAAGATTGCATAAAGCTGGGAGGTCAAGCTAACTGCAACTTCAAGAATAAAATTAAAATCTTCTCTAATCATTAGTAAGTTCCATTTCTCTCCATGTGCTTCTATTTCTCAGTGTGTCTGATAACATACACTACACAGATAACTTCTCAGGGTGATTTACTTGATTTTCAGCTTTCTGCAAATGATGGACATTCTATAGTACAACCACACAAATCTATAAGAGAGCAAACCATTGCATTATCCAATATTTCACTGATTATATTCTTACAAACCACTGCATACAAGCAGAAATGCATTTTTTCTATTACACTGGATTGTCCAGCTTTTCTCTCAATATGTAATGCATTCCTTTCAAACAAGAAGAGCCTTTGTACACTGTAACCATTTTGTGAAAGGCCTATCCTGACACTTTATGCAAACATCTGATATGATGTTAAGGAAGAATTTTTAGGTTTTTGCACAAATGTAATAATATGTTTATAGCTAACATTTTATATGCTTTTATACACATTTTATGAGAGAATGCCCGATTTCTTTTGTACTAGTTTTTGCATTTTTCTTTTGACAACTTAACATCTGTTAAAGCGGACAGTTAAAAAAAAGTATTCACTCATTTTCCAATGTTTTTTATCCTATTCATTGAGGTGGGGAGACAAAGCCTATCCCACAAAGCAATGTGTGCTAAGACAGAGTACCTTTCCTGGATGGGATGCCCCTCAATTGCAGGGCACTGACAGTTCATTGTATACTTTTTGTAACTTTGTTTCAAAGTAGAATCGACATTGTTATTATTTTAAGTGTACACTGTAGTTGTATTTAGGTTTAATGCCACATTAAAAAAGTTTGATAATATATACAGTTCTGAACAACATATGTTTTGGAATGTATCCACAGTGTGCAGAGGTATTTCTGTTCATTATACCACATAACCTATACCTCTACGAGTCTCCACTAAACTCTGTCAATCTTTTTTTTTTTTTTTAAGTTTCCTTTATCTCATCATTTCAGCTGGAACATAAGTATTCAGAAATGCCCTTTATATCCTATTTTGTTTACATGACACAACAGCATATCTGAAAAGTTTAAGCTCTGAGGTTATACAAATACTGTCTATGCAAAGAGTGATGGGCAAATACAACATCTGCTTTCTGATATTTATTTGAAATATGTCATTATATGGAACGCACTTTATTTTCTAAGAAAACAAGGTCATGACTGGACTTTGTTTTTGTTTTGGAAAACATTAGTTAATGTTCTTAATCTTATGTTTTAGTTGTCCTGTCTTGCTTCAGTTAACATCTCAGTGACATATCTCTTCTTTTTTATTATAGGCAACCCCTATTATTTAGGCTGTTTTTGTTTAGTTTTATTTTTCACCCTTATAACTATTGTTTGTCACTTTGTCTCAGTTTCTCTCTTAAGAGGTTACATTTGAAAGAGAAACTAGATAAATGTATTAATACATGCAAACAAGCATTTGAAAATATGCAACAATATATAACAGTTTTGTTTTATTTCATCTCACAAATGAAGTTTATTTATAATGCATGACCCTCAACTAGATAATTTTGTGGTGGACAGCTAAAATGTGCAATGCCATGGCCTATATACAGTAACCATCCCAAAGACAGAATTGGTAGATAAAGGTGTATGCTCTCCCCCCTCACCTAAGTGTGTAAAAATGTTTGTTACCGTTAAGCTTGGAAACAGCTTTTGCACTCTTTATGACGTTGCCAAAAGACAAAAAAAAAAAACAAAAAAAACACATAGGTTCATAGGTAAGTACTAGGCTATCTGCCCGAGGGCAACTATAAGCCTAGCCAGAATGTGTTGGCTTTCGCCGCCCCCTTAGATTAGTTCCCTGTGCCTCTGTCCAGCAGAGCCATTATTTTCCTGTGCCTCTGTCCAGCAGAGCCACTGCAGTGATCCCCGTGGTAAATTTTCTGTTTCCCATCCACTTGTCAAGGTTTCTCTTGAAGAGTGTTAGTGAGGAGCTCTGCCTAATATAGATTGGAATTTTGTTCCAAAGCATGGGGAGTCTCTGGGACAGGAATCAATCCCTCCAGCATGTCCTATTTATCATTGTGGTGAGGTTTAGATCCTTAGAGTGTGGCTCTCTGGGATTTGTTTTTTTTTTTAGGTGGAGCATGCCCATACATTCTGGGTTAGACATGGCCTTGTACATCAGGCAGAGATCACCTCTGAGTAAGCGGTATGCAACCGAGTACAGCTGGAGATTCTTCAGTCGGGCTGCATAGGGCATCTGTTTGAGGCCAGTAATCCTCTTGGTGAGGCACTTCTGTGGTCTTTCCAGCTGTTGCAGGTGTCTTGTAAGGTACATCACAAATGTGGCATTGTACTCTATGATGGGTCTGATGAGTGATGAGTAGAGGGGCACAATAACCTCTTTTGTTCTACATGCAAACCCTTTTGTGATTAGGAGGGCCACATAGAAGGATTTTCTAACCACCTTAGCAATATGATTATCAAAGGAGAGATTACTATCTACTTGGGTCCCCGGATCCCTTATTATATTTTCTGTATTTAGGGGACTACCACGTATGTCGCCATGATTTTGACACCAGGTATCCATCTCAGTGAGACCCTTCTGGAGGATGTCTGTATCAAGCCAACCAAAACTAACTACAGAACTGTAAACCAACACAACAGACCACATCTCCAAATCAGGTGCAAAATTTTATTGGTTTAGCGCTTTCGTCTCATGACAGAGACTTCCTCAGAACCTGAGGAAGTCTCTGTCACGAGAAGGATGTCTGTATCAGCCAGAGAGTCAATTATGGCCCCCAGTTTGCAGTCGTCTGTGAACTTGGTCAACCATAGTCCTCCTGTGCTTGCCTGTACCTCTGAAAAGTATATACCAAACAGGAGGGATCCCAGGACTGAGCCCTGGGGTACACCACTTGTAACTGGTTTAGAGTCGGACCTAGAGCCTGCAACTCTCACTGTGTGGGCTCTATCCATGAACCAACTGGCAACTCATCTGGTGATGTAGGGGTTTATGAACAGGCTGGTGAGCTTGTCTATAATACCAGAATGGGGAATGGTGTCTAAAGCCTTTGCAAGGTCTAGGTAGGCTGTGTGGACCTCCTTTCCCTCATCTAAAGCCTTGATAACTGTCTCAAAGAAATCCACCAGGTTTAGGAGGTATGATTTGCCCTTAACAAAGCCAAAATGGGTAGGGTCCAATGTTTGGAGTTTCCCAATGTCTCTGTTAATGGGTTCCATGATGATGCACTCCATAGCCTTGCAAACCAGGCTAGTCAGGCTTATAGGGCAATAGTTCCTGGGGTCCATTGTGGCTCCACATTTGTGGAGTATTGCTGTGTGCCACTCTGTGGGTGCATAGCCTGTAGAGAGGCTGAGTTTGAATAGTGTGTTTAGGTGAGAGGTTAGTTCATTTTGGAGCTCGTGTAAGACACAGCCTGAGACACCGTCCAGTCCCATTGAAGCTGTGTTTTTGGTTTTGGATAGGGCTGTTTTAACCTGTGTGTTAGTGATTGCAGGGGCTCTACATTCTTCTGGTATGGTTATGGTCCCTTTAGGTGGTGAGAGGGGGGTGAAGTTTGCACTTAACCTGTCTGCCAGAATGTTGGCAACATCAGTCATTTCAGTGTATTTTGTGCTATTCTGCACTAACTCAGAGCAGATCCAAGAGTTTCCACTTAGGTTCTTGACATAACTAAAGAATGCTTTGTGGTTATCTTTGGAGTCCTTGGCAATTTTTCTTTCGAAGCTAGCCTTGGATGATTTTATGGGGGATCATAGTTTCTTGCTGATACTGATTAGGGATGTCTTTCCTATTTGGGATTTTACTAATTTCTGCACTAGTTTCCTCCTTCTGTTGTATAGTTTGTGTATGGCAGGGGTCCACCAGACTGGTTTCCTTTTCTTGGAGGAGTGAGTCTTGGTTTTGCTTGGGATACTATGATCCATATGATCTTGCAGGCACTCATAGAGTGCCTTTGTAAGGGATTCAGCAGCTTGGACAGCGTTGTTCTTTAGCATGGGGGCTGCGAACCTTTCTACCTCGGTCTTAAATAACGCAAAATTTGATTTTGAAAAGTTTTTCACTGTGGTTTCCTTGATTGGGGGTGGGGGCTGAATGTGGATATCCAGAGTGATTAGTCTATGATCTGATCTAACCAGTGAGGGGTTGACCTCCGTTGTCGACATCGGTCGCCCATGTTGGTGATCACCAGGTCCAATATGTTGTCACCTCTGGTTGATCCAAGGCATTCGAGTTTATAAATTCTAGGAAGCATTGGGCAAGGGAGTTAGTACTTGAGTAGTTCTCCCAGTTAATGTTTGGGTAATTGAAATCACCCAATATTATGACATTTGGTAGGACCTTCATATTTTCCATAAAAATCAAAACAGGAAAAACAAGAAATTAGGTAGCTGACATGCATTTTACTGCCTGAGTGAGGACGCTTGCATGTTAGCAGATTGCAAAGATTTTATACTTCTTCTTGAAGAGGAAGTCTTTTCCCCATGATTACACTAACTTAGAAAACTCTAGAGTTTTAATGAGTTACATCAATTTTCATTTGGATGAAAGTAGCTCTCCAAAATAATACTAGATGTCTTTAACTATCAAGTGCTTAATTAAATCCTATGATTATTTCATCTTTTGTCATTTTCTTTTGCAGGTATTTCATTTTTCCTTCATCTCTTCTGTGATCTTTACTACATCTGTACATCATCATCTGAGGTATTCCAGTCTTGAGATATTCTTACAAATTAGAAGTGGTACATCTGCCCCCCTCTGCCGTCCACATAGCTCATTTTGGCTTCTGTTCTGTCCCACATTTCCTTCTGCGTCTGCACAGAACATATTTCATTTAAGAACCTGAAAACACTAAGCACAGATGCCTCTCTTCAGGAATAATTTAGGAACTCTGTCAGAGCAATCGACACATTGTTTATAAATACAATGTGAGAGAATCTAACCTGGGGATATAGAATGGAATGTGTTGTCATCTGGTCACTGTAGTTATTTATGGTAAAATGCCAGGATAGAATTATAGTACTGATTGAGAAATGAACCTGCTGGACTACAGTGTCAATACTGGAAAATTAATTCAACTACCAGATGTGGGTATAGAACTTAGAGACGTCTGATCTTTCATCACTAAGGTCGAGTGCTACCTGTTGATCTACTGAGACTGTGTGCTGCAGTACATCCCATTTGTATGCAATAATTAAAGTTTAATTCATTCCACTTTTGAGACTACCTTACAGCATTCAGGATAATTTGAAATTTCTTTCATCATGGTAATATGTTCAACAATTTCTCCAACAATTAGGCTAACACCTTTATCTGCCTTCATAACTCTTAAATTGCTGCAACTTCTCACTTTCTCTACTGCATTAAATTCCTCACCAACTATATTATAATTGTTCTTTTTTGAGTACTTTTTAATCCAGCATTTTGAAGTCCTACTTACATGTGTATTCAAAAATGTTTGGTACAGGAGTAAGGGCGAAAGACTTTTTTAAACTATCGTGGCCTAAACATTTGCTATTTGAATAAGTGCTTCTAATGCACTGCAATTCAATATTTGAATGTAGAGTTCAAAAGTGCAAATAGTCTTGACTAAATCAAAGCACTTACTGTGTACAAAAGTCCCTACTAAGAACTCACACTTGTGTTATGTCAATAGAAGTGATTAAAACATGTTACATAACCCTTTAACAATCTAACCATCATCAACTGTAGTTTTGTTATCAGCTAAATACATTCAAACATGTATATGTGAAATGGCCTTCTGTGACATCTCCTTCAATATCTGCCTGCACCTTTCCTCCGTCTATAGTTTTTCTTCTCATATAAAAGATCTCTGCCAAGTATCAGTTGTTTCTGCTGCAATGTCAAACATATTTGAAAACTCTTCTGGTTGTTTTGAGTCAATCATACTGATCTCCTCAATGGTGCCATTAGAAGAATTAGCTAACAAACCCCCACATTAGGACAATTCCCATCTGTAACATGATTGGTCAGTACATTCTGTTTCTCTTTATCATTACAGTAAACACAATTTGAATATACCATCAAATTGGCCTATTCCTCTTGGTCTTGAGAAAATTTATTTTACTTTTTAAGCTGTAATTCATTATTAAAGTCCATCATAGTTTCAAAAACCTGTTGGTATCTTTCAACATATAATGCAAATAATAATTATTGGTGATACATTTACAGTATATTGTAATATGAACTTAGTTTTCACCTATGTATTTGTAGCTTTTGTTGTTATATTTGTGGGGTCTCAACTGAAAATGGATAAAATTATCCAATCAGACTTTCCAGGTAAATAAATGTAATAAATAAATAATAAATAATAAAAATGTGTAGAGCTTCTATCTCAGACTGCAAAGTTTTAAGTAAAGTATGATTATGACCCACCACAATGTCCATAATTCAACTATAGATATGACCAAACAGGCTAATGTACTCTTTAAATATGTATCTGTATTGTTTTTAAACAAGAAACATCTTTACTAAATTATCACTTATGAAATAGGCAATCATACATTTATATAAATGAGAACAAATAATATTGACTTATTTTAAGTTGCAAACATTATATATCATATACAATCTTCTGTACAGTTATTGTCAATCAAACATTACATATCTCATTCAATTCCTGCATTCCTTTAAACCATATTCCAGCTCTAAAACATTATTATGCATGTTTTGTCCCCACGATTCTCATTTTTTCTATGTAATTTGCTCCTACCCTTTCTAAACATTCCACCTCCAGTTCTTTTATCTTTGCTATTGTACTACTTCTAGTATGGTGTTTAGACTTTGATTTTCATGTTTTAGCAATTGCTTTTTTGGCAGCCACCAAAATTAAACTCAGCAAGACCTTACTATGTCTAGGCAATTCTGATTCTGTATCACTGCTGAAATAAAATAATTTCCTTAATTACACCAATTTGCTCATCCAGCATTCCTGACATAGTAGTCTGCAGTGAATTTTTAATGTCTGCAAACTCATTACACTCTTAAAAATATGTTCCAATTACCTCTTTCTTCCCCATCACACAACATTTGCAAAGGAGGATACATTCTTTTCAGTCTGCTTGGAGCATAAAAATACCTATGCAAACACTTCCAAGCAAAATCCTAAATCTTCTAGACTTTGTTGTATTTGGGACCCATACACATATCCTTCTATTAATTCTTTGTGAATTGCTTATACAATCTCTCGTCCCAATCCTTTCTTACCTTCTATGATAGATTCCTATAGCTATCATGTAATATTTTACATGCTCTACTAAGTATCCCTTTTTAAAGGCTATTTCTGTTCTAGATTCCACTAAAAACTCTACCAGTGTTGGTGTTTCACTTAAGAGCTCCTATTTATTTCTCTTTGCCTATATTCCGATAACAATCCTTGATAGGGAAGGCAATCTTTAGTCTGCAGTCTAAATGCATTCTTGGCATCTTCCCATTCTTTTACCTTTTACTTTTTATTTTCTCCCAACACCTTGGTTCTTTTGGCAATTTTCTCCAGTAAATTCCAGCTCCTTCTTGCTTAATGTCTGCATTGCTAATTGTAGTCATCCTTACCAGCAGAATCTCATGTATCTGTTTCAGTGTTAGCTTAGCTCTTAGAATACTTTCTACCAATTTATGAATATAATATTCTGTATGACTGTTGTTATTCTCTTTAATGATCTGCATCTGAAATCCCAGTCTCTCCTTATTTCTTGAACTTCCTTCCTGTCTAATCATCATCCCTTTCCACTTTCAATTATAGTTTTCTGCTTGTGCTATGTACAGAAGCCTTAACTGTGTAGCTCTGAAATACCCCTTCAAATCAGTTAATCTCAAACTGCGTTTTTCTGTTGGGAAGGTCAGCTTATCCCACTTGCCGTCTTCCCCTCACAAGTAAAATCCTTCAACTCTTTATTAGTTACAATCCACAACTTCTCCTCTTGTTCATAAAAAATATACCTGATCTCTGTATAAAACTAACAGTTCTAAAACAGTTTCATTAATAGTTTTTTCCTATCCAAAATCCATACAACAGAGCTTCATTAATTGTGTACCATGAAAAGACTTGAAACTGGCTCAGAATGTTCCACAGCACTAAAATATCCTTTTTCTGCTTTTATCAGGTACAAAATAATATAATCTGCAATATTATCCTTGAATTTCTGAGCCACCTATTTTCTTTGCCAATGGTTTTAAATATAATACAAATAAAAAGGGAAAAGAGGACACCCCTGCCTGGTTCCTCTCTTCATATAGAACTCATCAGAGAGAAACCTCCCCACTTCAGTTTTGGCCACTGATCCCTTATGTATCTTCTTAACTTTATTATTGTGTCAGGGAATGCAAATGCTTCCAATGCCCTATTCATAAAATCCCAACTTACTCTGTCAAATGTATTTTCTGCATCAAAACCCACCACCAACAATGGTATTTTCTTACATTCTGCTTCCCTCTGGATCATCATTGTTCTATTAATATTGTCAAATGTTTACCATCCCTCAACAAAACCACATCAATCCATATCTATCAACTTTGGCATCACCTTTAGTCATTATAGACATAAACACTTTATAATCATGATTTGGAACTGAAAAAGGCCTATATCAAACTGGATCTGATGGGTCTTTACCATATTTAAGTATTTCAGCAACCACAGCTTTCTTACAAGATATTGGTCCTTCTCCTCCTTTTAAAATGCTGTTAAACAAAACCTTCTAGATCTTTACCCCTTTCTTCCCTGCTAGATTCCAAACTTCCACAGGAATACTACCTACTCTTGAAGACTTTCCTATAGATTGGTTATACATTACAATTTTTATTTCATCTCCTCCTATCCTAACTGTTAGTAATTGGGCCTTATTTACCTCTAAAGTCAGCATATTTAATTTTTCCACAAACATTTCTAATTGTAATTTTTATCGATTTCCACATTTCTCTGCTTTATACATATTTTCATAAAATTTCCAAAATATTTTTGATACCTGTACAGGTTCTCTGGTTATTTTTCTTGTTTTAGGCTAAGTTTGGCAACAACCCTTTCCACTTTTTGTTGCCAAAACCTTTGTGATAAAAGCTTTTGTGGTCTGGAGTTATTATCAAAAAATAATTACTTAACAGTAATCTTTCTAAACTCATGCGTATTATCAAGGTAATCCCTTATTTTCTCTTTAACACTCTGCTGTTGTGCCTCTTCTTGTTCTGTGGGATTCCCTATATTCTGCAATATTTTAACCTTTGTCAGCCCTCTAAATAATTCTTGTAACTTCTTAGCCACATCTCCTTTTCTTTTATTTTTATCCTATTTTAAACTCCAATTTCATTTTATCCCATTCCTTAGGTATGTTTTCTGAAGACATTTCTGTCTTCCCATATAACTCGTAAATAATTTCAACTACCCGTTCCTTAAAGTCCTCTCTGTTTAACAGATATGTCTGGAAGCACTAGTGTCCCATTTTTATTTCATTACCCTACATTTTTATTTTATTTATTATTGGCACATGAGCTGAAATAGTTATTGAATGCGTATCAAAACTTTCAATTAAATGCACATATTCCTTTGAAATATAATTTCTGTCTAGCCTAGGCCAGTTCTTGTACCTTGGGGAATAATATGCAAATTTTCTCCGAACTCTTACTACTGAATTTACATCTTCCATACCAAATATTTCCATAAATTTCTTCATAAATCTACTCTGTTTTTCTGCTATATTTTCCCTTATATGCCACACAGATACAGCCAAACTGCTGCAAATCAAATTCCATTCACCACCCATAAGTAATATTCCCTGCTGAAAGTTGATTATTTCCCCTAGAATTTTCTTAAGTTATATTATAACAGTTTTTGGTGGAATCTAAATACATGCCAGTGTAATCCTCCTCCCCTGCCAGTAGCCCCTTACTACTACAAATCTACCTTTATTATCTTTTTTCTTCTATCACATAGACTATCTAGCAGTTAATGTAAGTACTCCCGTTTTCCTTGGTCCCAAATATTCTACTGAATAACCATCCTGATATTTTCTTTATCAAATTCTCATGCTCTTTTCTTTCCAAATGTGTTTCCTGTAGCATAGTTATTTGCACTCTACATTTCTTAATATTATTCACTGCTCTTTCTTTTTTATATGTACCCGTGAGACCTTTCACACTCAAAGATCACATGGAAAGTGTTGTCATTATGATAAGATGTTATTATTCCCACCTGTAAAGTATAACAGCGTTTTTAAAATTTTTAGTGTCAGCTTTGTGTTACATACATACACTAGTGTTTGGAAGGTTGGTCTTTTATATAGTTCTTTCTTGTCATATGCATTTAAAACTATGCCATATCTTACAAGACTTTTTGTTTTAATGAAAACCCTGAAACAACAACAACAACAAAAAAAAACACACCCCCAGAACACCTCTATAACCTATTAGCATAATGCAAACACAAAACTACTGCTACTCGCAGGCTTTAATTGACTTCTAATCAAGGTTATCCATGCCAAGATGCATGGAACAGCCTGTGGTTTGACTTATTTATTATTTATTATTTATTTATTTACATTTGTTTACTGAGATAGTCCAACTGGGCTAACAGCCTCTTTTCAGTGGAGGCCAGGAGAGAAAAGCTCCAAAACAAAAACAAAAAATAATACAGCAATGGACTAATAAGTCAAACAGTAATGGTAATAAATAGTTATTACAATATACAAAATTTCTAGTTTCCCACCAGGACAGAAGTGCTCTTCACCAATTACATTCTGCTTGCTGAGCACACTCAAGCAAATCTGCAGTCTGCGGCTATCACTCTACCCATACAGTATAAGAAGGAATCAGTACTGCAAACTAAACAAGGATATACATTTTGAGCCTCAAGAGCAGGGGCACACTCAAGCAAACCTGCAGTCTGCAGCTACCACTCCACCCATACAGTATAAGAAGGAATCAGTACTGCAGACTAAACAAGGATATACACTTTGAGCCTCAAGAGCAGGGTCAGTCCACCCAGACATTCTACTTGTATGTTTTATGAGAGTGAAGCTATTACATTAGCAGTATTTCTTGGTAGTTTTCAGTGTGCTAATAAAACTGACTATTGTGGCCTTGTGCCCCCCCAGCTAGTACAGTAATCCTAACTGTCCAATAGACAGTATATATTTAATTCAGATCCCTGTGACTAAATTAATCATCAAACAGCCCTCTCAGTGCTTTCTGCCTTTGTTTGTATCACTTGGAGGCCCACCTGTTTATTTGCATCTCTATACATTCCCCTTCATTGCTAATGTATCCCCCTACTCTAATCTGTGCATAAACTGGTTAATAACCAGCAAGTCTATGTGAAGACACACTCCCAGCCTTAATAAACTTTGCTGTCTCTTCTCTCTTTTACTTTACAGGTAGCTTGAATTATTACTTACCCTCTCTGAGGCCTTCACTGATTTCCATTGATTGCCTCTCTGGTTTCCTTGCATTCCACCTGGTTTACACCCCTTGTGCTATCTCCCTCCCCAATACTAAGTCTATATTAGAATCCTGCTGAACATGGAGCCATCTTTAAATTTCTAGACTCCCACCAGGACACAAGTGCTCTGCAGCAATTACATTCTGCTTGCTGGTAAGCCATTAGACCTCAGGAATTTGTTTTAAAGTGTTCAGATTTGTAAAGTAATACTTACTTTTTTCTCTTGTCTTGGTGGACTCTGCCCCGCTCCGTTCGCCCTCACTAATGCTCGGGCTCTCTCCGCTCCCCTGCCCCCTATTCCCTCCTGCCCGCACTACCTCTACATTTATAGTAATCACAACCACACCCACAGCTCACCCTCACATCATCTCCACCAATCACAAATCCTCAAGTCATATCACATTATACCACACCAACTTGCTCCACACAAAATACTCCCAATCACTCTTATTCCCACTAGGCATTTTTTACATCACCCACACTACTTCCCCATACACGTATAGTGCAACCCTATAATTCCTATTCAGAACCCCCCTACCTAGAACCAACTTAAACTTTATAACCATGACTATCACACAACTAAGTCTAGTCTGTCTTCTCATAATTTTTTATAACACCACAAAATATCACTCTAGCAATATCCCTAAACTTAGTAGCACAACACTACATTATGCACACTCATATACAGACACCACACATTATAATAATATCTGCCCACAATTGTTCAAGAAGTACATAATGGACCAATTCAGAACTAAACACATATGCTCTCATTCCTACTCCAAAAAAACACAATACTTTCTCACACTCCTCACTAAACTCCAACATCTGTATCACCATTTTAACACCAGGCTCACCATAAGTGGGGATATCCACCCCAACCCAGGCCCAAATCCATCCTGTCCAACACAAACTGCTCCAAAACAAATGCCAGAACATAACATCCCCACTATCTTCATCCCTGGGCAAATCAACAACAGCAGCAAAACCAACCATCTTTTAATACTAAATGTTAATATTAGAAGTATCAAAAATAAAATACCTGAACTCCAGGCCACAATAGCGCACTACTCCCCAGACATTGCTGCTTTAACAGAAACCTGGCAAAATAAAACATAGCTAACTCAGAAGTTCTCCCTACTGGCTACAATATCATTAGACAAGACAGACCACTTCATAAAGGGGGTGGAACTGCCTTACTGTACTAGTCCAACTTAACTGTCCATCAATTACCAAACTCCTACCCTTCCCCCAATAATTGGGACATACTTATCTCACAACTTCAACTTCACCCTAAAAAGGTCATCACCACAATTGTGATCTATATTCCACCCGGTAATACACCTGCTAGCCTTGAAGACGTCTTATCCTGGTGTTCTTCCACATACTCACAAGAAAACCTTATTCTGGGGGACCTCAACCTAGATTGGTTCACCTGTATATCAGAACCAACAAGTAATCTAATAAATCTCCATGGCTACCAGCAGCTAGTCCAAATTCCAGCTAGATGTGATAAAAAATCTAAAAGGGAATCCATCCTTGACTGGGTCCTAACTAACAACCCCACATTGTACCCTCACACAGGCAGTCTCCCAGACACCTTAAGTGACCACAACATAATATGCTTTATACGTAGCAGAACAAGCATATGCAAAGCTATTAACTATATATCCACTAGAAACACAAAAAAATTATCTCATGAGGTCCTCAACACTTTACGCTGTAACTGTGACTGGATCCTCCTAAAAACCCTCCCACTTGACCAGGCTGTAGCATATTTCAACAAAACATTTCTACAACACCTAGACACTGTTGCTCCATTGCACAAAATCAAGGTTAGAACCTCTACAAACCCCTGGCTCAGTAAAGAAACCAAACAAATCCTCAAGTCCAGAGACACTGCCTGGCTTTACTATCTAAAAAAACAAAGAAACACAAAGCCTAACTAAGCACCAAGAACTGTGCAACTGTGCAAAAAAATGCATTAGGCTGGACAAAAAATCCTACTACACAACATTACAAACTAAATACCAACACAACCCCTCAAAATTTTGGAAAAATGTAAACCAGCTACTAAAATCCACCCAAAAGGCTACCCCCAAACCAACCACCCCTGACACTAAAGTTCCCATCGAAACACAATTCAATTCCCACTTTGTGAACTCAGTTCTATCCTTAGTATCACAGGACAGTTCCTTCCTCACTGTCCCCCCAACACAAATAACACTAATACAAGCTTTACCCTCAAAACAGTTTCCACCACTTCAATCAAAAGCATGCTCTCCAAACTAAAAACCTCATCAACAGCAGCCGACCTACTCCCCAGCTATTTCTTGAAACTCACAGCAGATGCTATTGCTATCCCAGCCTCCACTCTCATAAACAGATCAATTGTTGAAAACTATGTGCCCAAACTCTGGAAAATATCCTATGTTACACCCATACATAAAGGCGGGACCTCCACTGAACTTAATAACTACAGACCCATTGCTTTATTCTCCCCCCCTGGCCAAAATCCTAGAAAAATGCATCCATACCCAGATGCTTAACTATCTCCTAGACAGCAATATCCTGTCACCTACTCAGCATGGTTTCAGACCTGCCCATAGTACCACTGCAGCCCTCCTCTGCTTCACAGACACAGTAAACCGTCTTAAAAATGAAGGCCTACAAGTGTCAACTCTTTTTTTGGATATGTCCAAAGCATTTCACACAGTCTCACACCAAATCCTACTAAACAAACTAAACCAATATCATCTATCAAATTCCACTCTTACCTGGTTCCAAAGCTACTTAACTGACAGGTACCAAGCTGTGAAATGGGAAAATTCACTTTCTTCTCAGCTGCCCATAACTATAGGAGTCCCACAGGGTTCTTTCTTAGGACCACTACTATTCACAGTCTTCACAAATGACCTCCATACCTACACACAGCATGCATCTATCATTCAGTATGCAGATGACACTACCTTAATGTGTTCTGCACAAAACATTCCCACCCTCCTGCAAACAACTCAACTAGCATTCTCTGACATTGAAAACTACCTTACCAAAGCCCAGCTTATCCTCAATCCAAAGAAAACTCAGCTTATGATTATAACCAGTTCTAACAAAAACACTAACAGTCAATTCACTATCTACTCCACAAATGCTACTCCAATTGCTCCAGTGGCACAGGCTAAGCTATTGGGAATAACCATAGACTCCCACCTAAAATTTGATAGTCATCTCAACTTAACTATTAAAAAAATACATACCAAACTGGGGTCACTCTACTGTATCAAACCATTTCTTACCAACAACACAAGATCAGCCATTCCTCACTCCCAACTTCTATCCACCCTACTCTATGCATCTCCCATTCTGACTAATCTCAACAAAACTGAACTAAGCAAAATGGAAGCCTGCTATAACAGAATTGCTCACTTTGCTGCAAATTGCTCATATAGAACTCATCACTGTACTGCTTTGAGACAGCTCCACTTGCTTGAACTGCCCAACCTCCTAACTTACAATCAGCTCTGCCTCTGTCATTCTATTACCTCCCCAATAAGTGTCCTGCCCTCAAAAACCTAGTACAAGATCACTCAGCCAAAAGGCCTCTTAGATCATCAAGCAAACTACTACTAGAAGTCACCAACAGCTACAATAGCTTTGGAGATGCACTATATAGTAGTTCAGTGGCTAAAAAATGGAACTCTGTCCCTACAAGCATTCAAAACACATCATCCAAAGCCTCATTTAAAGACCTCACCAGGCAACATCTCAAGTAAAGTTGGCAGTGCCATGATTGCTCCCCAGGCTAGTGAAAGCAGACAAGGTACACACACTAAATTTAGAGCACTTGATAATAGTTTTCAAACTTGCTCACAAACATTGGCTGATCTACAATGTATGTACTGTACCTGTGTACTATGTATGTATTCTACTTATGTTTCAAATTTCAGCTGTACATCACAAATCTATTAATTACCTTTATTTTTAAATTAATATTTTTTTGTTTGTCCTCTCCACTGTAACTGTTGATGTGCTGCATACCACTGTAAAAACATGTCTTTTGTAATTTGTGTGTACACTGATCATGTCTAAATAACTAAATGTATCTTTATTTTTTTTTTTTTTTGTGGAGCTTTTCTCCCCGGGTCTCTGCTGAAAAAGGGCCTTTTCGGCTCAGTCAGACACCCCCAGTTAACAAATGTAAAATAAATAAAATAAATACATTTACATAATATTTAAACATACACAAAGTAAAATCATATAGCAAGTAATCTAATATTAGAAAAAATCATATAAAGTTAATGCCACCAGAAAGAAAAGTAATATAGACATATAGGTGATACGGTTCAATATATTTATAGTTTAAATATACTTACACTAAATGCTGTCAGTTTTTGTCTTATCTTTACTCCTTTCCCAGATATAGAAAACAATTTGAATGCTTAGAGAAAACATTATCTTTTAGCCAATGGAATAAAGCATTCTGTATTTATTTCTCTGTTATCAGCTTGTCTTCATAGAAACATGAAAACCAGATACATAGTTACCTTCACCTACAAGCTTCTCATGTTGCACTGTGAGAATTTATTTGCTAAAGGAAATTTTTTCATTACATTCAATGCTCTTTCATTTACTTAAAACCACTTAACACTTGTTAGATCAAGCCTGTTATTCTCCTATGCAAAAGTAAGAAAAAACATATCAATTTTACTTATGTCATGCAATGCATACTTTTACAAACTGTCTCTCACCTCAACAACTTAAAATTATAGCCTATTATCTTAAACATGCTTTTGTCCAGGTTCATAGGTTCATAGAAGGTTACTAGGCTAATGGCCCTAGAACCCTTACAAGCATAGCCACATTTATTCCGAGTTGTTCCATTTGTCAGTGAGTGAAGTTTGCAGAGGTATGGTTGTCCAGGAGGGACATGGGCACCACCCCAGGAGTGAATTTGTGGTCACCTATCCATTGATATAGGTTGAGTTTGAAGAAGGTCAGGGAGGGGCTCTGTCTTATATGAATTGGAAGCTTGGTCCAGAGAAGTGGCAGTCTCTGAGAGATGTATCTATCTGTTCAGCGTGACCTGTTCATGTCAGAGGCTAGGTTAAGATCCCTGGAGCGAGTGACCCTCATGCAGTTTGATTTATGAATGTGTAGCATTTCCATCAGGGCTGGGTCAAAGACTGCCCTGTTAGCTAGGCACAGGTTACCCCTTAGCAACATGTAGGAGACAGAATATAATGACAGGGCTTTTGATCCTTGCATATAAAACTTGTTTTTGTGTACCCTGTAATTTCTTGGTGAGAAACCTCTGTGATCTCTCCATTTATTGTAGGTGTCTGTTGAGGTACATGCAAAAGGGAGCATTGCACTCAATTATTGGTCTGATGAGGGCCAAGAATAATGGAGTGCTTCAACAAAGTATTAGTTTAACGGTGTGCACACTTATGCAACCAGATTTTTGTATGTTTTTATTTTTTAGATTTTTCCCCTAACAGATTTGTTTGTTCTTCAATTGAATTGTATAGGTTATAGGTCACATTAAAGATGAGAAAAGTTTTGAAATTATTTATTGTGGTCTCATTTTTTTATATCACAAAAACCTGGCATTTTAACAGGGGTGTGTACACTTTTTATATCCACTGTATGTACATCCTTAAAATGACAGGCTATCATTTTGTTTTCTTTTTGATTTTAATGTCCCTGATATGTTTCTTCAATCTCACCTTAAAGTTGGGCCCAGAGTCTGGAGATTACCTATGCCATTGTTAATAAGGTTTCTGCTGCTTTTAATTTTCCAAGTTTTTTGGGTTTCCAATACCATGACGGGAATGGACCCCATTCCTAAGTCAAAGAACTATTAAAGTGTATGAAATTAGTATTGTTTCATTCTTTGATGTTAGACAAAAGTGCTCTTCGCAGCACCTGCAATGTGCCCAGTAATGACTCCTTCTGCAATTTGTACAGTGATACATGAATTGGTAACATATCTAAATATGATTATAAATTCTTTTTTATAAGACCAGTTGCTTCTATTACTATTGGAACTGTCTGGGTATCTTTCTTCCACATGGCTCTTGTTTCTGCCTGCAGATCAAGGTATTTTATGACTTTGTGTCTCTCTGTACACAAGACACTGTAGTCACTAGGTGTGGTGATTTCAATGATCACCCAACAAAGTCCGTTGGCAAACTACTTTATAAACACTCTGTCGCCCATGCCTGGAACAGACTTTCCCTTGACTTACATATAATTTCACCCACCTCCCACTTTAAAACTAAACTAAAAACATATTTTCTCAATTTTCTCAATTCCAGGACCTGCCCTTGTAATGACCCCACTTAGCCTCTCCCCACACTCTCCCTTACTAAGGACCCCACTTAGTTCCCCCTTTCACTTCTCATAAGGTATTTACACACTCTCCCTTATTAAGGACCCCACTTAGCCCCCCCTTTCACTTCTCATAAGGTATTTGCATAATTCCACACAAACTGCAGAATTATATATTTACTTTGTTTTATTGCTCTACCCAATGCATTATCTCACTGAAAAATTATGTTTCTTAATGTCTTTTTTGGCTCCTTCTCCATACTTGGAGCTTTAACTTGTTTGTATGTACTTAACAAATGTAAAACTTTTGCTCTGTATAATTGTTTCTCACCACATTATTTTTGTATTAATATGATACTCTATAATAGAAATGTATTATTGGAGCTTTTCTCCTCGGATCTCCACTGAAAATGGGCTACGAGCCCAGTTGGACTAACCCGGTTAACAAACGTCAATAAATAAATAAATAAACTAATTTTGTCTTCTTTTCTTAGATCACTATATCCGGTTTTCTAGCATCTATCTTTTGAACTGTTGTTATTGGTTGATCCCATGTGATATAAACTTCATCATTTTATATGATTCTTTGTGGCTCATGTTTCCAGTGTTTTTCAGCCACTTTGATATCATAATGTTTGCACAATCCCCAGTGTAATAGTCTCGTCACATTATTATGCCTTTCATTATACAGTCCCTCTGCCATTAGTGCGTCGCATCCAGCAACAAGATGTGTGACTGTTTCTAATTCGGTTTTACAAAACCTACATATATCTCTTTCTCCCACATGTTCAATGGACTTTGTAAACCAGCGTGTACGTAGCCCACTATCTTGGGATGCCAATATTAACATTTCATTTCTTGATGTGAATTCACCTCTCCTTAACCATTCCTGCATTCATTCTTGATCAACATGAGGCTCTTCCAGAAGTTTTCTATACTTGCAACTATATTTACATTTTCTCCACATTTCTTGACTTCTCATCTGATCCTTCACCTTATATTCTTTCTTTTGTTTTTTGGCACATTCAGTTGCTGCCTGATTTTTATCTACATCTGGTTTGATTTCCATTCCTGCTTGACGTTTATATACTTCTGCTAAATTAAGCTTAGATGTCATCTTAGATTTATTGTCCTCATGTTTCAAAACTTTCACTACATTTGGATCCTGTGAGGTCAGCAGATATGTGTGGAGTCCCACAATTGCAGATCTATACATGTAATCAATTTCAAGGAGGCCCATCCCTCCTTCGGAACGGGGATTATATAATCTTGGTATGCATTGATTTTTACAAATCATTTGGTGAGCATGAAGCATCCTTCTTGTTTTAATATCCAGTCTATCCAACACTTTTTGGGGCCAGTCAATCACTCCAAAACTATAAGTTAGGACAGGAAGAGCAAATTGATTTATGGCTTGGATCTTGTTCCTAGATATCAGTGCTGTTTTCAGGATTAATTTAAGTCTTCTAACGTACTCCTTACTGAGTTTTATTCACATTTGTTCATATTTTATTGCTGAGCCTTCATCAATTCCCAAGTATTTATACACTCCCTCTTACTCAAGTTCTTTTATATCACATTCTTGTCCCAAACTGATATTTTCCTTGTGCTGCAATTTTCCGTTTTTAAAGGTTGCTTTTGCACATTTATCAAAACTAAATGACATTCCAATATCTGAAAAAGTTTTGACAACCTGCCGCTGCGCTTTCAGTTCCTCATCTGATGAGCTATACAGTTTTAAATCATCGACAAAGAGAAGATGAGAAGTCATTAGACTTTCTTGTTTTCTAGGAGCCAAATTGTAGCCATGGCCTAAGCTGTTAAGTAAACAGCTTAATGGATTAATGGAAAGTCAGATAGCAATGGTGACAAAGAGTCACCCTGGAATATCCCCCTTTGAATTTTTATCCCTGGGATAATAATCTGTCCTTTATCATGACTTAATTGTAAAGTGGTCTGCCACTGTTTCATGGTTACTGTAATGTAGTCAATCAGTGTAGGGTGTATCTTGTACATTTTTAAGCACTCTTTTATCCATGAATGTGGGATACTATCAAATGCTTTTTTGTAGTCAATCCATGCCATACTTAGATTCTTCCCTTTCATACAGTTCTCCACTATAACTTTAACAACAAATGATTCTTTGTTCCATATGACTTTCTTTTATTGCCCTTTTGTTCTACTGCCATAATTGAGTTTTCTTCTAAATGAGTATAAACTCTATTGGCGTCAATTCTCATGTATAGTTTATACGTCGTTGGAAGACAAGTTATTGGCCTATAATTTTTAGGGTAGCTTGCAGGTTCACTCTTAAGGAAGAGCATTGTTTTTTCTGTTAACTGGTGCAGTGTGTGTTCAGGGTGTGCATATAAATAATTCTTACTCATGGCTAAATCTTTGTGCATATAAGTTAATACTTTAAGCCAAAAGTTAGGTACTGCATCTGGGCCTGGGGTTTTCCAATTAGAGGTTTTTCTTAACTTTATTTCAATCTCTCTGGCTGTTACTTCATCCCATTTCATATCTTGTACCTTTAAACTTCTTATTCTTTCTTTTACTTCTTCTGTCCATTTAGCATCTTTGTTATGTTCCACAGGATCTTCATAGATACTTTTAAAATCCCCCTTTTAAAATCAAGGAGCTTGACTGTTGATTGATATCCAATATAATTATATGTATTTATCTATATTATCAGTTTTACGTTTTTGTTTTTACACTTTTATATGTTTATGTGCCATGTTACATTTTAAATATTTTAAATACTGTATATGAATACATTGTGGCTGCTTAGCCTGCTCTTTAGTTAAGGATGGGTATAAAGTGAATGGCGCCTTTAAGTTGTTAAATATTTTGAATGGGAATATGTTTTTTTTGGATGCTTGCCTAATTGATAATGCTATATACTTGTGCTTCGAGAGATGTGCTCTGATGGTCTGATAAAGCTCATAGTGAAAGCGAATACTGTGCAAATTGGTTAATAAAACGTTGGCATGCATTTTAACCGGAGTGTTGATCCATGATTGTTTAGTTGCTCAAATTGTGGTTGGACTCTATATCTTTATTTTCCTGGGCAGTGAAGCATTCATCCTATGGAGTTACTACCTGGTGTTATTTATCACAAGTAATAATGCACCAAGAACTGTTCCAAAAGCAGGACCAGATGTCCAGTATAAATAGTTCTGCTAACTTCATATCAAAGATCACTGAAGAAACAATGGACTGTTCCAGAGTGAAAATGATGCTAAGGAATAAAAAGTTTAAGTTATTGAAATGTTTTCTTGAATATGTAAACATGTTTCATTTTGATAGAAATTTGGCCATGACATGCCTTGTACACTGTTAAGATTCATTCTGAATTGATCATTGTAATATAATGCATAGTACTTTAAAAAGGTATACTACATTGGCTATGCAACTTTAATGTAACAACCTTGTTGTAGTAACAAGCATGCCTAGCCACACACACCCTTATTTCTAGAGAATTCGCTCTGAATATAGAACTCACTGTGGCTCGACCATCCTTCTTTTTTGTGTCTGTTAAGTGTTAATCCTCTTGACGTAACACACCTCACCTTGATTCTAGTACTCATCTGGTAACCTGTGCAGATTCCCATTGTTGTCTTCCTCAAAAAAAAAAAAAAAACTTCATGCTTGTCAAAGTTGAGGGAAAAAACATCTCTGCTCCTACAACTGTAGCAAGCCGCGTGCTAAACTATAACAAATAGGTTGCTCTCTTTAATTTCTTAAGTGCTTCACTATCAGCATTCACTTATGAAGCCACGATATTCTCCTAGCCAAGAACTCATGATGCACCCTTTTCTGGGATTGAACCATGACCTTTGATTTGGAGTTGCTGATTTTTATTTCCAGCTGCTTCACACTCGGCATTGTATCACTCCATATATATTCTCTGCTTCACAGTTATTTAAAGGTACAAAGGCTAATATCATCTGTGGATAAAACAGGTGTAACCATCACATCCTAACGTTTGACTCTGAAGAACTTGCCTGCACCCTGGCATCTAGTCTAAAAAAAATATCACAAAAGGAAGGAAAACAAGACAGATGTTCAGTAAATTCTTATACCCACTATGAGCAAATTCAACTTCAAATTCAATACGTTATCATATACCTTCTTCATGTCTGAAGAGCAGAGGTAAATAGTACAGGTGGCAGTCCATGACAACTTCAGCATCTGTTCCAAGAGAGTGACTTCCTCAGTCAGTGCTGGATGAGAAACTTGGTATCGGATGAAGCCTGCTTTCAAGAACTCTAGCTTATGCTTTGCAAGGGACTTGAGGTACCATGATCCCTTCATAAGTGGAATACTTCCTGTTTCCTCCTTTTTGAAAATGGTGACCACGACGCAGTTCTGCCGATGCAGACATACTCTTCTAACCTTCCACACAACATTGGAAAGGTATGTTGACTATGCAAAAACAAGAAGGAAGCAGCGGGGACAGAAAAAAACACTGTTTAATCCAGATAAATGTAAGCGCTTTCATCAGTAATACACCAACTTCTTCAGACAAACCGCAAACAAACACATACAACGCCTTAAGTAATCCTAAATTATACAATTAATTAAATGGATAATTAACAACCATAATTAAATCACCATAAATATACAATAAAATAGAAAGAATAATCTGCTTTAAATTAAGTAACTTAAAAATAAAATTAAAAGTGATGATACTTCTAAACTTCTCAGTCAATCAAGAAAGTTAATAATTGATTAGGTAAAAAATACAAAGTTTCACCATAGATATAAAAACTTTATAAAATAAATTTTTATATATGTACAAGATATATATTTACTTAATTAATCTATTGTGCCCATTAAAACTGGTCAATAAAAATAATGAACCAGACCTATACTCATGATGAACGAACAACCAGAACAAATAATTGTAAAGATTAATCAAAGCGCTAATAATAGAAAATTTGAAAAATACAGATAAAATATAGATAAAAAAATATATGTAAGTAATTAGTACATAATTCAATAATCCCAAGGACAAAGACAAGAGAAAGCAATGTAACTTCTCAAATATTGCTATCTACCAAGCGTTTTAAGTTTAAGCAAACATTTGATGGATATACAGTTATTAAGGCCTGGTGGAATATGTGCTGATGTGTGGACTTGCCATTTTAGTTAGTACTTTTCTAGTTTCAGCTCCCAAGGTCCTCCTCTAATATTACGTTCAACTTGTTGTAAGACAACAAACCCAAACTTGTGGTTAGGGTAATCTATAATGTGTCTCACTAAAGCATTAGTGGTAATATTCTTATTGATGCTATAAAGATGTTCATATATTCTTTGCTTAATTTTTCTCTCAGTTTTATCAATATATCCACACATCAGCACATATTCCACCAGGCCTTAATAACTGCATATCCATCAAATGTTTGCTTAAACTTAAAACGCTTGGTAGATAGCAATATTTGAGAAGTTACATTGCTATCTCTTGCCTTTGTCCTTGGGATTATTGAATTATGTACTAATTACTTACATATTTTTTTATCTATATTTTTTATCTGTATTTTTCAAATTTTCTATTATTAGCGCTTTGATTAATCTTTACAATTATTTGTTCTGGTTGTTCGTTCATCATTAGTATAGGTCTGGTTCATTATTTTTATTGACCAATTTTAATGGGCACAATAGATTAATTAAGTAAATATATATCTTGTACATATACAAACATTTATTTTATAAAGTTTTTATATCTATGGTGAAACTTTGTATTTTTTACCTAATCAATTATTAACTTTCTTGATTGACTGAGAAGTTTAGAAGTATCATCACTTTTAATTTTATTTTTAAGTTACTTAATTTAAAGCAGATTATTTTTTCTATTTTTATTGTATATTTATGGTGATTTAATTATGGTTGTTAATTCACAGCATTCACATAATGCTCCATAAACAACCCCCTGAGTATCACAATTAAGCTTTCCTTCTATGTGATATATTTTGCCCCTAATTCTAACTTTATTTGTTGTTGCCATAGTTACCCGATCTATAGAAAGGATTTAAGCATACCATCTGTGTCTGAGACAGATTTCTCACTGGATGAAATGTCCATCAAGTTCTGAGCACTGTAATGTCAACAATGTCCATGAAACTTAATCACATGAATTATGCTCTAAAAACTACCAAATTGTAAGTCAGTCTTAGATGTAATTTGGTGAAACAGAAATGCATTCAAGACTCTGCCATTTACTTTCCTGTTTATTTGTTTACAGCAATGATACAGATGAAATTTTCATTCATGACCCAAACTACAGGGAAATAAAATAAATATAATACAATAGAATACTATTGTCCGTGCAACACTGGTCTGGCTAGAAACACATGTACATATACATACATATGAATTCACAGGATTAGGCAAATGAGATACCTTCTTCCCACTTTTCTTTTTGACTTGCTGCATTTTATGTATTGCATGTTCATCCAGTTTTAATTTACAAACAGTCAGTGATTTTGCTTCTTTAGTTTCACTAGTTAACACATTCAATTCATTGACTGTCATTAAACAAATGCTATCTTAATCTTATTCATCAGCTTGGTTTTCTGGAGTCAGCATTATTCTTTAGTGTCAAGCTTTCTCCTGGATGATTAATGTCTGTAGTACCTCCGAGATGTTTATCTTTTAAATCCCATATTGACACTATTAAAATACCATAGGTAGCAAATCAAAGACCTTGTCCATCTGCAGCACTTCTTAAATGAGACATATATAAGGCACTTGATAATAAAATAACTTGAAACATATTTAAAACAAATATATGTGTTTATATATATGTGTGTGTGTATGTGTGTATGTGTGTGTATATATATATATATATATGTATATATATATATATATATATATATATATATATATATATAGCTTAAGAACTGACACTAAAAACAAAAAACAGCAAGAAAAAACTTATACTTTACAAACTTGTGTGTGTGTGTGTGTGTGTGTGTGTGTGTGTGTGTATATATATATATATATATATATATATATATATATATATATATATATATATATATATATATATATACATATATCAATGTGTTTACGGTTTTATTCTTACTCTCTGATGAAGTCTTAAATATTGAAATAAAGACGAAAGCACTAAGGATCAGTTCTGTCTCTTGGTCCCTTCATGTATTTGCAACTTTGTAAAGTGTATGTGTATATATATATATATATATATATATATATATATATATATATATATATATAGCAACTGTGGTGGTGCAGTCATTAGCATTGTCACCTCACAGCAAGAAGTTCTCTGGTTTGATGCTCGGCTGGAGTGCATTCTGTGTAGAGTCTGCATGTTCTCTCTGTGGTCATGTGGGTTTCTTCCAGGTACTCCAGTTTTCTCCCACATTCCAAAGATGTGAAGTAGGTGGACTGGGCACTCTAAATTGGCTTAGGTGCGAGTGAGTGGTACTGATGAACTACTGTAACAGGGCTAGCCACCTGGCAGTGTAAACCTTGGCTTGAGATGATTGTCACTGTTGAAGTGACACCCTGACCCTATATGCAAAATGGGAAAAAAGGGGTTGAGGATGGATGGATAGATATGGGTTTTATCTATTGAAGGACTGAGTGAAAATGTAAAAGTGGAGAGGTTAAAAGAGTTAAGGTATAATATTATAATTCAATAAGCATCACACTTGATATCAAGCTTAACTTTAAATGCAGACTAAAAATATATTCAAAAATTCTAATAAAGTCAGTGTACATAACCTCTAAATCATCATCTCACAAGATGCAATCATATTCTAATATCCTAGTTCAGTAATTTTTTGAGATCTAATTTGGAGTATAGTTCTTTTGTTTAGGTTCCCCCACCTTGTTGCTGGCTCACCCATCCTGAATGGTGGGGAGGCAGGTCTGGCGACTTCAGTGATACCTAGCTGGAGCACTTAGTGTTCCACCCCATGGGAGTGCAGTCACACAGTAATCCATGAGGAATTCACCATGTAGTGGCATGCTTTGGATTACTTCCTCTCTGGGGCAGTTCTTGTAAAGGAAGTTGGAAAAGCCATTTCAGGGGAGTGGGGGTGCTCCTCTGGAAAATAGCGTAGACCACCCCACAGGGTGAGCAGTGTAAGCCACTCCCTAGCTTCTGATTCTTGCTGAAGAGTGAATGAGCTGACTGGGATTCCTGGGCAGTAATAATGGGGTCATAGGTCCCAGAGATGGCTGGATACCACTCCCACAGAATAAATGGGCCAATTATGTGTGGGTAGAGGAGTGGTCAGGTTTTGTGCTATTAGGGCTGTTAACTCTCTACATAATCATATCTTACATCGTCCAGATGTTTTCATCAGCTTTGTCAGACTTTCTTTCTTTCTTTGTTAAATAACAATTTGTCAGAGCTCCCAAGCCTCTATTACCACAATGTTGCCCACATCTCCCTGTTATAACTCATCCCTCCTCCCCCTCATTTAAGCCACACGTAATATTAAAAATATCAAGGTGTTTCCCCACTTCTGCAATACTTAATTTTTCATTCACCTTCACCAAAAAAAAAAAAAATTGGTTTCCTGCTATCAAAGAAAACATGCGGAAGAGTGACTGACCACCACAAAGCATAATGAGATTATACACCCCTGCTCTGAAAGGATGCATTGGCCTCCTCAAAACTGACTACAAGAGTAGATCTGCAATCATGGCACTGCTAATTTTTTCAGACCCAAACATTCTGAAAACAAAAAAGAATGAAGAGAAGTCTTAGGTTAGTGGAAGCATTTCATAACAAAGTCGGAATGGAAAACAAACAAAAAGTAGATAAACAGCAGACACAAACTGAAAGTGCCAAAAAAGAAAGAATGTTATGAAAAGAACAGAAGAAAATAAAATAAAATTGTAAAGTAAATAGAAACAGTAGCAGGTATAGGAAACTTCTGGAACAGCCTTATGTTGACCAAGATTTGCTGCAAGAATGGTTAATAGGTTCATAGGTTCATAGGAGATTACTAGGCTATTGGCCCTAGAGCCTTTATAAGCCTAGCCATGTTACCCTCTTGTTCCCTTATTGACCGAATTGTATGGTCTATATTTGCAGCTCGAGTCTATAATCAGGATCAACTGCCCTTATCTAAGAAGGACATAGGTGACACCCCAGGGGTAAATTTATGGTGAAGTAAAAACAAAAGATGAAAGTTTAATAATGGTGGCCAAGATGGCTAGTTTACAAAGTCCATTGAAAAAGTGTGAGAAACAGGCAAAGGCAAGTTCTGTAAATCAGAAATGGGAACAGTTACACATTCCATTGCAGGGTGTGCTACACTCATGGCAAAGGGCTGTACACTGAAAGGTACTATAATGTGACAAGACTGTTGCATGGGGGATTGTGCAAACACTACAGTATCAAAGTAGCTATAAAATATTGGAAACATGAGCTAGAAATCATTTTTGTAATGATGAAGGTTATTTCATGTACAAAAAGAGAAATTGGCTAGGCTTAAAATGACCCTAGTCCTGACCTATGAACCTATGAACCTGTATCACATGGAATCACCCATTAGCAACAGTTCATAAAATATTTTCAAGAAAATCAGATATAGTAGTCCAATAAAAAATAGCTTTGATCATTGAAATTGCTGGACTCAGTGTTTATATAATGTCTCATGTACAAAGTGACCCACAGTCTTAAAATCCAGGATTTGCAAGCAGAACTGAGAACAATGAAGAAGAAAGATACCCAGACAGTTCCAGAAATAGTGGAAACAACATTAATAAAAAAGAATTTAAAGTCATATATAAATGTGCTACCAATGCATACGATCCTGTATAAACTGCAGATGGTGGTGATTTTGGGTACATAGCAGATGCTGAGAAGCACACTCTTGGCTAACATCAAAGACTGAAGCAAAACTGATTTCTTGAAATGTAATCATCCCCTGAATAAGGAATGGAGTCCATTCTCATCTTAGTAAAAAAAAAAAAAAAAAAAACATTTGGAGAATTTAAACAGGAAGAAACAACAGGTGTATATTTCATCTGAGCTTTAACAAGCAACTTTCCATAACTTATAATAAATTAAACAGCTTCACCAGAAAAAAGAGCAAAAACCTTTAATAAATGACAGAGGCTTCTTCAGAATGATTATTATACACTTTTAGTTTACTCATTCAGTTTTTGTCTTCCTGTTTTATGTTTCCATAACAACTCCTGAAAAACTTCGCAATTTTATCTTATTTAATTCTCCTCAAAACACTAAAATGATATTCCATTTTCAATTCTTCTCCTCTCTGAATTTCAAAATACTTTGTCATAGCAAACTCAGAGCATGTTTTCCTGCCCTAAATAGCATCATTCATCAATCTCCCCATCCTCTACTTTTTTCTGTTATAAAAAATGATCCAGTTCTCATACCCCACTGATATTTATTTCTTTTATTTCTCTGTTTATATCTCAGATGCCCATACTACAAGTTTTGGTTATCCTTTGATGACCAGGTAAATCCCACTAGGCTAGCAGCCTCTTTTTAGGGGAGACCCAAGGTGGTATTTATAGTATTAGTGAAAATTTGTCCAGGGCATTGGGGAACTTGCCCTACTCGCTACAACACTCATAGTGTATGTAGCTGATGAGTGTGAGCTTCCATTCCATTCTTAATGCAGTAGCTCTGCAAAACAGAGGAGAGGCAATTGCCAACTCCATGGAATTGTTTGCTGACATAGAGGAGGGGAGGATTGCAGAGGAGAAAGGAGAAAGGAGAAGTAGATTGCATGGAGGATACAGAAGATTTATTCTAATGGGAGTTGTTCAAAGAGATGAAAGAGAAATGAGATGAAGGAGTTATAATTACAACCCTCCAGTTGGGGCAGTCGCGGGATGATATATTAAAAGATTCAGTACAGCAAAGCGAGCTAGAGATAGGGAAGGAAATATTGTGGGGTGAAATTATGGAGAAAATACATTTGGAACAAGGGTAGAAAATAAAGAAAAAAATATTTTGCAGAAGAAAAGAAGTCAGAAAAAAAGAAGTTGGAAGGCATAGAAAGAAGATATAAGAATCAGAAAGGCAAAAGTATTTGGTGAGAATTCACAGTAAGGAAGAATTTGAAATGGACAGGTATGAAGTATGGAACAAAATTGTGTTTTTAGGAATAAAGGCACAAAAGGCAAGAGCTTTCATTTTAATTGAAAAAATATACTTATTGGAACGTTTTCTTTCAGAATGCTGAATTTCTAGAAGCTTTTTTGGAGAAATATGAAAAAGGGATATATCCATAGAATAAATATGTTGTTAAACTTTTTTGGGAAACAAACAACAAAAAAATGAAGTTAACTTTCAATTTCGGACAGAAACTGGAAGTACTTGTTAAAGAACTTTTGTAATGAAGTAAAGGACATTTCTAAAGTTATTGATAATAAAGGTCTTTACAAGCATGTTTAATATGGATGGTTATAGGGCTGTTGTTAAATATTGGGGACAACCAAGCTCATGTTTATTTGTGGGATGGAGGGACATTTTGTAAATAATTGTGATAAAAAAGATGTTTTCATGTGAGGAAACTGGTCATAATGCTAAGAATTGTGAAAAAAATATGTTATAAATGTTAAGCAAACAGGACATGTATGGATGTATTGTGAGAAGCAGAAAAGATTAGAATATGATATAGAAAAAATAGAGAAGATGCAAATGAGAAGAAACAATTGCAACAAGAGGGATCACAAGAAGGCATTAGAGACAACAATGATACAAACCAAGATGAAATGGATAATACACAAAAAGAGGAAGGGGAGAGGGAAAGTGCAACAGAAGTTAGTGATGGAGAAGAAATAAATTGATAAATGGATTAAACAAAAAGTTCAGCTGGGAAAATTGGAAAAAATAGAAAGAAAATTACAGGATGTAGGAATGAAAGTAAAAAAGATAGGAAATGGATAAATAAATAATTGCAAATTAAAGAGTAGAATGACAAATAACCATAGGGTTTTATCTATTAATGTTAATCGTATAAAGAATGTAATAAGGAGAATATGAGTGTTAGACTGGTATAATATATCTGAGGTAAATTGATAGTAATGGAGGATATTAGGCTTTTAAATTAAGAAAAAAGTGAATGGGCAGAAAAATTATGGACAGGGAGTAGAACATGGAATTTGGGTAATGAAAATGTTCAGGGATTGCTGTATTATATAGGAAGGGAATACAACTTTTGGACTAGACCTTAGTTAAACTAGGGAGACTACTGGTAGTAGGGTTAGGTGGGAAAGGAAACTATATAGATTAATAGCAGTATATGCAGATGTGACATTTAAGGAAAGGGAAAATTATTTCAAAAGATACTAGTTTATATTATAGTAAATACGGATATAATAATAGAAGGGTCTTTGTGTTGCAATACATAAAAATAAGACAGTAATGGAAGAAATAATATGTGGGAACTTAGATTTATGAAATTTGAATAAAAGCATATATTGAAGAGGAAAATTAAAAACAGAGCTAGATTATATTTTGTTATCAAAAACTATGAGAACAGTGACAGAGGAAGCAGTGAAAATGGGTTTTTCAGATCGTATGGCTATATGGATTGAAATAGATTAAAAAAGGAACATATAAAAATAGGGAAAGGAATTAAGAGGATTAGTGAGAAGAAGTGGAATGAAAAAAGTTCTACAAATTATATATATATATATATATATATATATATATATATATATATATATATATATATATGGTACTTATGTATTATCGCAACCACATTTTCCGACGTGCTGGACTTTCTTCTCTTTTACTCAAACAAAATGACAAGGAAGTGTAATCAGGAAGGGTAGACTGTAAAAGACTCTTCTGGGATGTTGGTGGTGGCTTTTTAAAATGAGTAAGGGTTCAAATTTGAGGATTTGTGGCCTGCGTGCTTGAAAGACATCAAGCATTGAATTCAACGAGCCATCGCAGTGGCTGTCTGCATATACATACGTTGGCCTGAAAGGAGTGTGGGCAGTCATAGTGTACGATGTTAGAAACACACACACACACACACACACACACACACACACACACACACACACACACACACACACACACACACACACACTCACACTTCCAACGAATTAGCTGCTTTTGAGTGCACTAGCCACAAATCCTAACATGTGCAAACCCTTACTAGTTTTACAAACCCACCACCAAGATCGTGTTTTAACAGTCTACCCTTCCTGATTACTTTTTTAAGAAGTTAGACTGGGTACTGCTTTCCTTTTCTTTCCTGACTCTTTCCATTCTCAGGGCAAAGGCTGAGAAAAAGGAACGCGGAACGTGTTTTAAGTGGAACATTGGACTTTCTTAACTGATATCTTGAGATGCTGGCAGTAAATGGGGAAACCTATTTTTCAAACCTTATTTTTTCAGCCATTGAAGTGAGAAACCATCCTAAAAACAATCACACATTAAAGAAAACACGTTTTTGAGGTTTTCTCATACTTCATTGGTCCCAGTTGACACAAGGAGAAGCAACCAGCATCAGGGCGAAAATGTGGTTGCGATAATATGTAAGTACTATATATATATATATATATATATATATATATATATATATATATATATATTTTTTTTTTTTTTTTTTTTTTTTGAAGGAACAATGGGAAAAATTGTGAGAACTCTGAAAGGACTTAATATTATGTGAAATGGTTTTAGATTGTCTTTTAATAAAAAAGTACATTTGATGAATACAATATGGATGGGAAATTTCTCATATATAGCCAGTGTATATTTGATATCAAGATAATTAGAGAAACAGTTTATTGAAATAAATTTCAATTTATCTGGGGGCCCAGATTAAATCCAGTAATAACAGAGGTTATGTATGGAAAATGAGGAATGTGGTTCAGGTTTACTAAATCCAATAGCATATGGAGCTTCATTAAATTTATATAAGGTCTTAAAATGTTTAAATGGAAAATAAAATAAGCTGGTAATAATTATATTTAAGGAGAAATATAAAAAAGAATAGGCTATAATAAAAATGAATACAGGGGAGAGTGAATGGAGAAATGAAAATATAAGAATGTATCAAGAAAAAATAAAATTGTGGACATTTAAGATAAAAGGAATAAAATAACATAGGAAAATATGCTATTAAACATAATGTTGTAAAATTATTGTGTGAATCCATGGGAACATTTATTGGAAGAAAAATAAAAGCTATAAAGTAAATGAATAAAAGGTGCAGTAAGAATATTGAATGTCAAAACTGCTTATGGTGGATGCAAATTAGTAAATTGCCAGTAAAGGGAAATATGCCTTATAAAAAAACAAATGAAAGAAAATATATTTTATGTGGAGAGTTAGAAACAATAGAACACATTTTTAATATGCAAAAGAGTTAAAGATTTATGGGAAAACTAATATAAAATAAAATAGTTAAAGACTTACAGGCTTATAATTTCATAAATATGGATATGACTGAATATGGTTTCTATGGGAAACATAGTAAAGAATATGTCAATAATTTGGATAAAAATATTTTGTATTATATGAATAAATTATAAAGAGAGACTGAATGAGATTATGTTCGATGGAAAGTTGATGTTACCAAATATAATAACAAAAAGTAAGTGTTCATTATGGAAAAAAGAGTGGGGGTCTATACATATGTAATATAGTGCTTAATGTAATTTTGTTTTTGTAAATATGTAAATTTTAAATAGTTGTACAAATAAAGAACCCCTACTCTTTTCAATAGGTGATGTGAGATCTTTTACATCCACCTGAGGTGCCAACAACTCAGGCAGATGGGACCTCAGTTTAATGTCTGATCTGAAATATGACAGACTCAGGACTGCAACACCTCTGTTATGCCAGTAATTGAGCTACCTGGTGTGGGACTAGAACCCATAGCTTTCTGTACCAATAAGAAGTGTTCCACCTGTTGCACCACTGACACTCCTAACTATTCTCTTTCTTTCCTGGTGAAACCTAAATCACCAGAAATAGGTGCACTGATGGTAGAAAAACAATAAGATTTATCATCCACAGAATGGCGTCTGCCTCCACCTTCTTACACAAACTACCTGTCTTAATCATGTTTAATCTGCAACCTCAAATTGCCTCAAAATGTCAGTTATCTCTATCTTGTAACTTTCAGGAAAGGGATAGACCATCCAAAAATAACTGATATGACCCAGCAACATATTTTTAATACGTTTTTTTTTTTTTATTTTTAACAGCCATCTATAAACTCTCCCTAACCTGGTCTTTCAAATATCCTGTGCTACAAGTCTATTCCCAAAAGAAGTTTCCAGAATGCATATCTTGTCCATCACAAAATTAACATCTAACAGCTTTCTTCATTAATTCTGAGTCCAGTAAATGAGAATCCTAGTATTACTAAAAAAAAAAAGAAAAAGTAGAAAAGAAAAGGAGAATGGCAAACATTGACGATCATTACTCTTCTTTAAATTTTTGTTTTGCAGGTGGTAAGTCTGCCTGCAACCTTGATATGGGGGTTGCCCCCCCCCCAACTCCACCATTTATGTATATTAACTCTAAGATTACCATATCACAGAGAAAAGGGAATACTCTGAATCACCTTTTTCTTGGAGTTAGTAAACTCTCCATTTTTGTACATGCAGCCTTGTTATTCTGGGACTTGCACTTACAACTCTCAGATTTTAAACTTGTTATCCAGCTGACACTTTTATTTCCCGTAAGCTCTTATACTTCTCCATATTCATCTGTAAACAGTGCATATCTAAGTAGTCTGTGACAAGTTGAAATATCTTCTCTGCTAAATGTCTGTACTTTGTTATTAATATTAAATCACTCGCATGACACAAAGGCAGTGAAAGTCTTACAATCCTTTCTACAGCTGACTTCTTTCTTTAAGACGTCTTTATAATCTTACTTACCAAAACATTCATTAAATTTAATAAAAAAGAGGAATGCTGCCAAATCATGTTTTGCATAGCAACTTCTTGTCCCACTTCCCCATAAACTTATGAAGGCACCCAATTTTTACCATATACATTTTTAGCAAACTTCTCCCCATCCCGCATCCTTCAAGAATATGAAGTGAAACTGAATAGAAAAAGCATTTCATTAAAAAAATGTACAAATTTCAAAAGTAATCGATCTAACCCTGTCCCACATCTCATAACCTTTGTTGCTTACCTGAACCATAGCAACTTATCAGTGTGTCTGCCCTTCATCAGTGTATAAACTTCATCCATTTTCAAGTGAAGTAGAATCTTCTGCACTGTATACATCATCAGTAGTTCATGAAGTCCTGCATTGATGGACAACTCATTTGGCACATCAGCTACATATTCTGTTAAGCAAAAATAGCAATGAAATTAACCCAAATGCAAAAGCAGAACATACAGTGATCTTTTGTGACTGGTAAACCTAAACAAAATGATAATGATAAGCACATGTTTTACATTAGAAAGCTTTGTCCTCCACACCCCCATACTTAAATATACTAATGCCATAGATGAACCCTGTCTGCCCAAATCATCCTTCTCCTGAATGGCTGAATACGTTTTCTCTACTACTAATTTCCCCATCTCCAAATTTTTAACTTTCACTACCTTTGTGGGAGTAGAAGATTCTTAAGAATCACTTTCCAAAGTTTTGCCCCCCTCTACAGAATGATAGTCATCCTCAGAATTAGTACGGTCACCTTCAGACACATTTACAGCTTCTGTTACAGACATCTTTCCATTCACAGATAATCCAAACAAAACATGTTCTTTTGATTAAGACTTAAACAAAACATTTTGTTTTCATTAACACTTACTATAATGAATATTGCACCAACATTACATATGCCATAACCATCACTCCCCATATTTCTGGCATGACTTTTTACTAAATGAAGCTGCCAAATGACTTAACTCTTCACAAAAATAACAGTTCTTTGCTTGCCCAAAGAAGTATGAAATAGTAAGAAAACTCTTCTCCAGCTAGAAGTTAGAAAAGTCTTTTTGATATAATTCTGCCAGTCCTTCTCTTGTTGTCTTGCATTATGTCTATGAACACTCTCAACAGCAATGTTTACAGGTTCAGAAAAATCATAATGCCTGTCCTTTCCTATATGCATCAGAGACTGCAGCTGTGACTGTGTAACTCCAAGCAGTTTTGCCCAGCCCCCCAACATTTTGTCTGGATGAACAGTTAATGATTACGTTTTGTTTGTACTCATCTTTAGTTACTCCCCTAACTCCTACTTAAAAGAACGAGTGCTTCTCTTTATCTGACATCACTTCCTGATGGCCAGTGCAGAAGAAAGCAAATGATCAATGTTTTTTTTTTATCTGCTATAGGGCATCTTTTCTGTCCCCAGAATTCAATGAGAGATGAATTAGTATGCTTTATGAAAGACCCATAATAAAAAAGGCCTTTTTAATGAGTGATTTTAACTATCCATTGATAAACTGGTGTCCGTATACCTCAAAAGTCAGCATGTCCAAAGATTATTGTACGTAATAAAGGATAATTACCTAGAATATCTTGAAGTATTAGTAAAAGAAAATCCTTCTCTTTACCATAACTGATATCTAAAGGATCTCATCCATGTTGAAAGAAGTTATCCCTCTGTACTCTGCTTTAATTAGACATGTTTTACAGTTTAATGCCCCTTTTTAGCTGCAAATGCCCAGATACATCACACAACTAAAAGGTCTCCAATAATTCCTAAAAAAATATATATACTGGTCAATCTCTACACTTGCTCTTTTATAAAATCTATTATACAAAGATCTATAGGTTCCACTCCATTAGAGGACCCATTCCTCCTTGATCTGTTACATCTCTGCAAGACAAACTGCTCCACAAGCAATAGATCTAGGGTTTTGAATCCCCACAAAGCATGCCAGAAGGACTGATTTATTACCAAATGTTTACTTCTCTGAAATAAACTGCTCATGTATCTTAAAGAGAGCCCAACTCTTACATCTTTCAAGGCCAACCTTAATGACTCGATTGGTACTAGCAAGTTGGTCCCTAGGCTGACCTGCTTTACCCTTTAACAAGGGGAAGGTGCATCACGAGGGTGGGTATCCCTAAGGAGCAAATGATCCTGTGACCTACCTACCTGCCTTGTGTTTCCTATGGTCCTATGAACAACTGATTGTTTTAGCCCAAAGAGAAAATTAATGAGCCCTACTAGAACATGAAAAGGATAATTTTATAAGAATCTTTACATTTTGCCTATTCAGATGAGAAGTAACTGAACATTACATATCTAATAAAAGCATCTACAGCAGCGCTACAGCCTAGTGTATCAGGTTGGAATGTATATACCTAGTCCAGAGGCCAGTGGACGAGGGCTTTGAAGCCTTAGTATGTGGATTCAAAAAGCAAGTGAATAAGACCAAATAAATCAAGTTTCTTCATTTATGTTGTTTAGTACTACACTTTTATTTAAGGAAACGCAGGTAAACGCCGTGTGTAGTAATTGCTTTTATAATTATAATGAATAGTTAATAAGGCTTTCAGAAGAGTATCAGCTAATGCTATCTTGAACAAGGAGAAATGCAGATGAGGATAACAGGAACCTTAGTACTCATGCTAGCAAGAATCTCTGTAAAACTCTAGTCAGGGCGGTCATTAAAATTGCTATCAAAGCATCCACAGCATCCTTCCCAAGATCACTGTAGACCTGAGTACACACTCAAGTCCTCATACTGATAACCAGCATGTCTCAGGGCTGTAGAGTCTGTAGCAGATGGAGCTATGAAAAAATAGTAGACAATAGAAAGATAAATGTATGAATCTTGTCTCACAGAACTCTAAGATATGAGAATAGCTGTACTGATTCCAGACTTCAAGGTATATTAAGTTTTAGAAAGATGCTGCCATGTAGAGTATAGGACAGCATTAATTCATCAGAGCAGAGCCAAAGATGACAACCCAGAAGCACAAGTGTAACTTTTTTGGGATACTGATAAGATTAGGAAATAAAGGCCCATGTGAACTAGAAAGGTAATCAGTGTCTTCAGAAGAAGAAAAAAAGTCTAAATGACAAAACCCACATTCCCACAGATACTGAGAGACTAAAATGTGTGGAGTTCTATCAGTGAGCCAGTTAGTGACCCATCTAATGATATATGGGTTGATACCTAGCTGAGTGAGTTTGTCAATGATACCTGAGTGAGGGATAGTGTCAAATGCCTTGGCAAAGTCTAGGTAGGCTGTATGCACAGATTTCCCCTCATCCAGGGCCTTGGTGACTGTCTCTAAGAAGTCCACCAGGTTTAAAAGGCGTGATCTCCCTTTGACAAATCCAAATTGAGTAGAGTCAAGTGTTTGGAGATTACCTATATCTTTATTTATAAGGTCCATGATGATTTGCTCCATGGCCTTGCAGATAAGGCTTGTCAGGCTAATAGGTCTATAGTTCCTGGGGCCAGTGGAAGCACCACCTTTGTGCAAGGAAATAACGGTGGCTGTTTTTCATTCAGCTGGGATGAAGCTGGTGCTTAGACTTTGATTGAAGACAGTACCCAATGATGTTGCTAATTCTTCCTGGAGCCCATGTAGGATGCAGTCTGGAATGTTATCAGATCCCATCGATGCTGTATTTTTGGCCTTAGTGAGGGTGTTTATCACCTGCTCTTTAGAGATACAAGGTAGGGGCAGGTGGTAGGGATGTCATGGGCTACATGTGGCGGGGACAGGGGAGTGAAGTTTTCACAGAACCTGCCGGCCAACAGGTTAGCTATGTCCACATTCTCAGAATATGTGATATCACTAACTACCAGTTTGGCACAAATCTGGGCCTTTCCTTTTAGGTTATGGAGGTAACTAAAGAATGCCTTATGGTTGTCCTTAATTGAGGAAACTAATCTGGATTTGTAGTTTGCTTTGGAGGACTTCACAAGGAGTGTTATTCACTCGTTTAAGCTGAGGAGGGAGTGTTTCCAGCTTACGGCTTGCTCCCTCTTACTCTTAGACAGCAATTTCTTCCTCTTATTGTTAAGCCTGTTAATGGCAGTTGTCCACCAGGCAGGTCTGCTCTTCCTTGAGGAGCTTGTTTTGGTCGTATCAGGTATGACCAAGTCAATACAGTTATACAGGTGTTTGTATAAAGTATTTGTGTAGATCTGGGCATAATTGCCAGTTCCATTTGAGGGGGACATGCAGTGAAGCATAAGGCAGAAACCCACCACAGGACTATGTACAAAACAGTCAGAAATAATAAAAACTTCAGTCCTACTAACTTCCTAAACAAACTTAAATCGGTCAGCTGATCAATCCTAAAAAATCTACCACTAGATGAAGCCGTAACTTTCTTTAACAATACATTCCTGAGCATCCTTGACTCCCATGCTCCTGCACGTACTATAAAGACTAAATCTAATACTGCTCCATGGCTTACAAAGGAAACTAAGATAAAAATCAAACTTATAAATATAGCCTGGACCAAATGACGAACAACTAAAGCCCCCCTCGATCAAGTGAGATATCGTCAATTTAGAAATGATACAAAAAAAAAACTAATTTTGCTAGACAGAAAAAAAAAAAAACTATCAGAACCTCCAATTTAAACACCAAAGCAATCCCCAAAAGTTTTGGTAGGTATTAACTGACTTCTTCATCCAGGACCATCTACTACCCCAACCCCATCAAACTACACCCACAAATCCCCAGAAACTGTTGCCACTGCCTTTAATAACTTTTTCACTGAAACTATTCAGTCCTTACCTAACCAACTTACTCCCACCCACTCTAACTCTACCACTAACACAGCCACTTCTCATCCCCCCCTTTAACTTCCAACCCGTCTCTACCAGTTTTATTCAATCCCTTATCAAAAAACTAAAACCAACCACCATTTCTGCTAACCTCCTTCCTGCAGAGTACCTACAAAAGGCTGCCGACGCCATAGCGTTCCCCATCTCTATCCTAATCAATAGAACACTAACTGATGGAACTATCCCCACAATCTGGAAAATATCCCATTTTATCCCACTCCACAAAGGTGGAAGTTCAACAGAACTGTCCAACTACAGACCCATTGGCATTCTCTCACCACTAGCCAAATTAATGGAGAAGTGCGTTCACTAGCAGCTTATGGAATATTTCATTCAGAACAGTCTGCTTGACAACTCTCAGCATGGCTTTAGGCCACATCACAGCACCACCTCTGCCCTCCTTTCTTTTATAAATACCATATTCCAAAATAGGAACAACAACAGGCTATCATCAGCCCTATTTCTAGACCTGTCGAAGGCCTTTGATATGTTCAACCACAAATTACTTATCCATTCCCTAAAATCTATCTCCCTAGTTAACCATGCTATTCAGTGGTTCCTATCCTATCTGAATGGCAGACAACAGACTGTATTATGGCAGAGCAAACTATCCATCCTGCTACCTCTCACCCTTGGTGTCCCTCAGGGCTCTATTCTAGGTCCTCTACTTTTTTCTGTCTTCATCAACAATCTTCATACTGCCATCCCTGATGCAACCTGCATTCAATATGCAGACAATTCTACCCTGATCTGTATGGCCTCCTCCCCTTTAGACCTGCAAACCTTAACACAAAACACATTTAACACAGTTGAAAACTGGCTCTCTAATCACCATCTGTTGTTAAATCCCAACAAAATTAAACTGCTGCTCTTTACTCCCACCAGTAGATCCACCCCATTTTCCTTCTCCATAACATCCAACAACAGTACCTCTATCTCTCCAGATGACCACACTAAGCTTTTAGGAGTAATAGTGGACAATAATCTCAAATGTGATCTGCATATCAATAAAACTATAAAAACCATTAATAAGAAGCTTGGCTCATTATACAGAAGCAAACCTTTTCTAACTCCATTAGCTAAGACTGCAATCGCCCACTCACACCTACTCTCAACCCTTCTATATGCCCCCCCCATACTCTCCAATTTGAGCAAAACTGAACTTGGTAAGCTCTCTCACTGTTACAACCATATTGCCAGATTTGCCAAATGCTCAACATATAGGACACATCACTGTCAAAACCTCAGTCTTCTTGTGTGCCTAGCCTACTTCTGTTCAATCAGCTTATAGTAGCACACAAAATTCTGTACCACCCTGAAAATACTCAGGCACTCAAAAATATCATAAAGCCATACAGTAATTCAAGACAACTATGATCATCCAATAAACTGTTGGTCCAAACCCACAAAGCCATTAACTCAGCCGGAGACTCCCTGTTTGCCAACGTTGTTGGTAAAACATGGAATTAACTTCCATCTAGCCTTGCCCTCAAACCTTCTTTAAGTCTCTTCAAAAAAGGCCTCAAACAGTATTTTAAAGAGCACTGGCTTTATCCCTGTAGTAACCCCTGATTAATCACTACTTATTCAATTCATTATTTAAATTAATATTGTATGCATCTCTTGCTCATAATAGCTTGCAGCAACCTGTTGTTTTTGTATACTATTACACACTGTGTATATTGTGAGTACCTACTAGAGGGCTTTGTAAATATGTTTGACTCATATCTGTTATGTTCTATCTGTGTTATCTGGAAATTTTCTCCCTGGGCCTCTGCTGAAAATGGACATATATCCCGTCGGACTATCCCGGTCAACAAATGTAAAATAAATAAATACCATCCCGTAACAGGTTATAATCTGCTTTTGGAGAAGTTTTTAGTTTACTTGCTGCTGAGGGGGGGGGTGGGGGGGGCGGTCAGGTGTGATAGTTACTTTGAATGAGACTGATTTGTGGTCAGATTTCACCAGGGAAGACCTCACAGTGGTCCCCCAAATTGGTAAACACCAAACCTAGGAACTGGCACCCCTTGTGGGGTGTCAGCCAGCTGGTCCAGGGCATTGAAGTCGAGGAACCTTTGGCCAAGTGAGTTTGAGCACAAGTAATTTACCCAGTCAATGGATGGGCAGTTAAAGTTGCCAAAACCACAGTGTTCAGATGTATCTTGATAGACTCAAGTAGATCCAAATAGGGAAAGGGGGTATCCTGATTCATGGAGGGGGTCCTGTAGCTGACAATGACTTGAATAGGTGTCCTACCAACAGTTAATTGCACCTGACATATCTCCAGGGAATCATACAGGTTTACCAATCTGGAGGTCTATTTATCTTTAATGACTATTGATACACCACCTCCTTTCATTTTCATACCTTCAGTTTGTGGTATGAATGTGTGGAAGGAGGTATGACCCCATATTGCTGGGGTGCTCTCCACAGCCTTGAACCAGGTCTCTGTGACTGCACAAATGTCTGGGTCTTCCAAGGTGAGGACTACTTCCATTGAACACAGTTTTGTATTAAGACTCCTAGCATTTAGCAACATAACCTTGAGGTTGTTTTCAGATGGAATGTTACATCAGGAATTTTGTCCTTGAGACACTGCCTATAAAAGACACTATGGGGGTGGCAAGAGCCTTAGCCAGATAGATGAAGACTATCTCTGGAAAAGCATTGAGGTCTGTCGATCATGTCATCCCAGGCTGACAGATACTGGAACCCCTTAGAATGACACCAGAAACTAATCCATTTATTGAAGTCAATCATTTTGTATTTGTACTGAGGCATCATCCTAGGTGAAAGTAAAATGCTGCTTAAAACTAGGGACATGCCTGCCTGAGACACATAATCTGAGAGCTCAGTCATGTCTCTCTTCATATAGTCCATAGAGGTACATCTCAAGTTGTTCACACCAACATGGACTATGACGGACTCATAACAATACCCGTTGTTAAGACAGTTGAGTGCATGTGTGATATGGCATATCCTGGCACCTGACAGACAGCTGTGACCTTTTCCTTATCCAGATTGGTGAGAGTGACATCTGTGTGTCTCACGATGGAATCAGTTATGACTAATATGTTTGTTTTTGTGTTTTGCCTTAAGGGCTTGATAAGTGAGACACTGATGCATCAGCTGTTATGTGTATTGTGTTCTGCAGAGGAAGTTTTATGTGTCTGGGAGGTCTCTCATGTTTAGGTATGTTTCTGGTGAGGACCTCCACATATGTAGGTATGTGTGATGTTGGTTTGGGTGGAGTAGGATGTGAGGTGTGCATGCTGACAATCCGCTCATTCTCATACTGACTGGTGTGTGACAGCGCATGGATTCAAGGTTCTTAATATAGCTGCATCTCTCACATGTTGAGTGTGTGTGGACTAGGAGTAGAGGGTTGTCAGTGAGCATGAGGCAATTAATACACTGCCTCAGGATGGACTAGGAGTAGAGGGTTGTTGGCGAGCATGAGGCAGTTGCTACACTGCCTCAGGATGGACTAGGAGTATAGGGTTGTCGGCGAGCATGAGGCAGTTGTTACAGGATGCCCATGTTGACCAAGCTGGCTGGCAAAACTGTGGGAAATTGTTCATCAGTAGTGTTAGGTAAATTTGTATGGTCAGGAAAAGAGGTTTCACTTAGGAATGACTAGTGGGTGAGAGGTGTGTTGGTACCTCTGAGGATAGGCTTAGTGTTCTACATGACAGTAGAGCAGGGCTGCAAAAACCTCGGGAGGACCACAAGCAAAGTGTTAAGCAAGCAAAATGTTTGTGTCTGTAACCACCAATGATAATCACCACTATGCGGCAGTGCACATTGGTGCACTATATGCAAAAAAGCACAGATGCAGGGCTTAAATAAAACAAGAAATAACCCTTTTAACTGAAAGAAGCCAATAAGGACGCTCTTTCTCTGAGCTCTAGTCCAGTCACCCTCGATTAGATGGGACCTAGACATCACTCTTCTCCCACAAGGATGCAGAAGGGCCTTCACCAACAACGATGGCTTGAATTTGATGCTCAGAAGTTACAAAACAGACCCAGAAACAGCAAACCTGGAACTGGGCTATGCTGTAGCTGAACTAGTAGAGTGTACAGTAAAATGTGGCAAAAAGTTCAGACAATTCAAACAGACAGTAGAATGCAAATACAAACTAAAAGTGCAATATAAGAGCAAAAACAGGCACTTATAATTAGTTGAAAGGAATGGATGCCTCAGATCTTTCATTATCTCAGTGAAGAGCTGGTTTTATTGCCCAAGAGATGCCAAACAGTGCGGAGGAATTTCTACTCAGCTTTCTAATCTTATACAATTGCAACAAACATTCTTTTTACAGCTGCTTACATCGTACATATGATTCAAGACCGTCTCCCATTGTTTTGTTGTGGTATAGCAGGATCTTCTGATTCAAACTTATTGTGTCCCCTCCAAAGTAGCACTTAGCAAGGAGTGACAGAAAGAATTCCAGGCTTACTGCGGTGGTGGTGCTGCGGTAGCGTTGTCGCCTCACAGTTAGACGTTGCCCGTTCGATTCTCAGTTAGAGCGTCTTCTGTGTAGCGACATGCGTGAATGGGCGTTCCTTCCTTGAAGGTTGTGCGTTAGGCCCGGCAAGCCAGTACGTAAAAATCTACTGCCAATCATTAGCGGACCGGAGTTCCGCTGTGGCGACCCCTAACCGGGAAAAGCCGAAAGACACAAACAAAGAGCTGCTGGGATTATTCATCCAAACTAAAGGTGTGTATCATCACTGCTACCTGGCAGGGATACTGTGAATCTTGACCATGTGACCAAAATAATTAAGTGTTTAGAAGCAGTTTAACTTGTAGGAATTATGGCTTTAATCTGGAAGCACTATTCACTCAATCAAATGAACATTTGCACAAGTTACTGATGCAGATGCATCTTTTCTGAGATTTACATATGCTATTTTCTGCGTCTGCTTTGATTAATTTTATCCCCAGTGCATTGTCTTTTACTAAAACAGTGTGTCACTCCCTGCTGACAGCTGCAGGGAATGGAACTGGCTGACACAGATATGACATGCTATAACGGTACGTCTGTTGATATTTACAAGGTGGATGGCATTTGAAATGATTGTCAAGAGGCCCCAGCACAGGTTGAAAAATCTCAGCAGAGATAAAAGTTCTGAAAGCTTCCGTACAAACTCCTTAATGTTTCTCTTACACCAACAGAAAATGAAAGAGAATGTATGAAAGAACAAAATACAGGCATAGACTTTGCCTATTCATGGTTTCCACCTAATTCCTAAACTGTAAATATTGTTTTCAGTAGAGTTCTACAGCCTGAATCGCATTACATATTAACTTCTGATAACGTAGTAACCAGGATAATTTTATGCATTAAATCATTTGGGTGTGAAGCATTACGAGAAAAAAAAACAAACTCAGGCAAATGTAATTGAAAAAAACCTGTGTGTCAATGGCATCCCAAGAGAGAAAATGTGGCTTTTGGAATGCTGACATCCAACAGAGACAACCATTCTAAGACACAGATCACACCTTTTTGTAGCTGGTGTCTGATTAAGTGAACAGACACAGACATGACCTTTTAAAATTCTGACCTTATGCACCATCATAATATTTTAGTCTTAAAATCTAGCATCATTTGAGTCACTTTTCTAAACTAACTGCACATAGGAGCATAATATATTATGTGTTAGTCCCATACGTATTCAAATTAACATTTGTATTAATATATTGGACTGTATATATTGAACTAAACTGTATTTGTTGTTTATTTCAACATCCAGGTTTCTTATGCTGTATCTTCCTGATCCCATAATCACTCATGTTTGGTCTCTCACAAAATGGCATTACCGTATTTTATCAAGCTAATTTGGGACTCTTGGCATGACAGTTATGCTAATGAGGGAATTTATTGTGACTACCTCTAAATTACTATCGTAATGCACCATTATATCAGATAGTCTGTGACATCGTGCCTGTCACTGTCCATCTCAGGGTTGTGCAGTATATGTTTGTGTGTAGTGCCTGTCAGTATTATAACTCCATGAATGTGCATAACCACTGTTTAGCACCCTGCTGCTATACTGCAGTCAGAGTCATGTGATGTCTGAATGTGCATTCACGTGCACAGGCCTGCCATTTTACTCCACAAGGTGGCCAGTCTGATCGACTGTGGCTACTTCAGCACCAGGAATTGCAGTGCTTCTGCACAGTACCTGAGGACATCTTGTTCTTTCACCAGTCTGACTTTCAGGAGCATCTTGTGAGGTTAATGCGTAGCATGAGCGTGTCAGGTTGTTAAGTGATGTCACTGGCATCAGCAATTCTTGTGTGCAAGGCACACACTGTGATAGTGACCAGTAGAAGCATCACTACGATTATGGAATTAGAGGATAAAAAGATTTAGCCAGATTATTACTGGTAAGTATATTTCTCCCTTTTTATGTTGTATCTTTTCCAGTGCCAGCAGTAGGATCTTTCAATTTGTCTTAAAGCCGTAGTGGAGTGCAAGGAGAACTTGGAAGGATGCCTTAGTAGGCAGAACTGCCTCTCTTGTGAGTGAGTGCTTATATCACGAGCATTACTACACTATACAGCTTTCATAGTATGTGAAACATTTTCTACTAATGAGTATTCTGTATATTTTCTCTATCTTCTGCAGATCTTGCTTTAGCAGTGGCAGGGAATGGTGGTGGTCATCTCAGCCTGTGCTGGTTCATCTTTCTGTTGCTGGAGAAATAGTGGCACTTTGCCATTTTCTCATGGGGGGGAGGTGGAGGTTACCCTGGTGAAGGTGGCCCAGTGGGCTCACACTGGTTCTCCCTGTGGTTACTGGTCAGGAGGGTAGGGAAAGTTTTTCTTCTAATAGTTGTCCAGAAAGGTTTCCTGTGCTGATTTGGTGTCAGTTCTGTAAGCTGGTGATGTTTGAAATACAGCTGGATGCCTGCCTCTTGACCACGGAGTGTCTCCTTACATTGTTCTTTGAGCTGTTTGATCAGCAGGCCCTAACCAGTAGACCACCAAAGACACAGCCTGCCCAGGACATTGGCCATGAAGGTGACTAATGTCTGTGTGGGTTGGCTTCTGGGACAGTGTGACATTAGTTATGTACCCTTTGTTACCCTGCTCTGAGTGTCACTCACCATTCTTTGTTTGTTTTATACTTCTTATTACCAGTTATCACCCTCTGTCATTACATGTCCATCCACGGTTATCCCCACATTTTGTGTCAGTTCCACTTAATACAAAGTCAGTGCATGTCTATGCCAGCATTTATGTTTATCTGTGTGTTCCTGCTACCTTTTCTTCTCCCTTTATCCTTCTTACAATAATTCCATACCACTTTCCTCAGCTACCCTTCTCTTCCTATACAGGAAATGGGAGTCTTTCCCACAAAAAATGTACCCGTTTTCTATCACACAAGTTATTCCTGATGGTTTCCCTTAAGTGCGTTTTCTACCTGCTACCTCTCCTTTCCATGCCGTTTATATGATGGATTGGGTTGGCACATTGCTCTGCTTGCCCTCCTTGCCCTGTCTGCTACTGTGCATGCGGTAGTGATGAGATATGTCATTGCACCTGTGAGTGCACACAGGCTCATTCCTGGTCAGGCACATTTAATATGATGTTAACCACGTCTGGAACATTAACTTTCATAGCATGATTGCCCTACTGTGCTTCCATAGTGTAAGTTGCACCCATAATGCATTTTCTTTAAAGTCTGATGTACTCTGTTTCACTGACCACTGATGTTATGTGAATTTTGACTCCTGTCTATGTAGCTATGGGCCATATCTTGCTACAGGCCCCTACTTATTTTAGCACTGCTATGATGTGTTTTGTCTGTGAATTTATATTCCGCATTCAAACAGAAGAATACAAAGGCAAAGTTCTGATGTTTACCTTTCTCATAAAGAGGTAAAATTCAATTAAAACAAAGTTTGTAGTAAGGAGTGTTTATGACATATACTAACTATGAGGTCATAATAGTTTGTACTTTAGTTGCATATATCTCATATCTGCTGTCACATCAGAGCAATCAGCATATTTTATATATTTCCCTGACACCACTTTTTTGTGATCCCCTACAAAACACATGACTTTTTTGTGGTATTTTGAGGTTTGATCTTTTGGGATCAATGTTTTTAAATTCTATAATTTGGTACTTGGATATCTTAAAGTACATACATATATAGATTGATAGATAGATGGATAGAGAGATAGATAGATAGATAGATAGATAGATAGATAGATAGATAGATAGATAGATATAGACATAGGTATGAATACATAAATATATGGATCTATGTCAGTTGTTTGAATGTTCATTTGATTGAATCCCAAATGGTTGAACCTATTGATTAAAACTCATTTAATGGAAAAGTGTAGAAATCTGTAGAAAGTAATACTGTCATGTCTTGTCATAGAAGTTATCAAGGAGGTAAGTCTAGCAGTGTATGTGTGGACTACAATGGTGAGTGTTGTGTTGTACCCCTAGATCTGATTCACTCTGTATTGTGTTTTTCTTTTCTCTGCAGCAGAGCGACTATGGTGTTAGTATATATAATTAAAGGGGAGTGGGGAATGCAGGGAGCTCCCCCTCCCTGTCAAAACATTTTTATGGTATATTTGTTAGGGAGAAGGTTTTCTATCAAACAAGTTTTCAGTCAAATGAATTTTCGGTCAAATGAGTTTTCAATCAAATTGGTTTGACCCCATAGACATCCCCTTTACATGATAGAATTTTCACTTACCCAGAACTTAAAAGGATGAGATGACTTTGCCGAAAACTTACTTTCATGAACAGTCGGGTCACTGGAATTTTACTCCAGAAAAAGAAACACATAGCCACCATGGTGAACTTTTCCCTTTTCCCTAATGTAGTGCAATCTTGGAGTTGATATATTTAGTTAGGAGGCTGTGGGTGGTAAAGCCCTCCGCTTGGATGGGTTTGATTTGCTTTGGTTTGTTTATTTTGTCATGGTTGCCAAGTGACTCTGTTCTCAGAGTATTGTGGTGATCCAAGTGTTCGTGAAAGTAAGTTTTTGCAAAGTCATCTCATCCTTTTCAGATTCTGGTGAGTGAAAATTCAATTATGTGAAGTAGACCCATATATATAGATATGTATATATATAATGTATGCATGTATATATACATAAACAAGATGTGTGGCTCATTTACTCTTACTTTATTGTGGCTCCATACTACACTCCTACCTGCTTCTTCACAGAAAATGTAACTGCACTCCTCACACTATACCTACCAACCTCCCCCCTTCCTTCTCTCCTGGCTAACCTCCTTTCCCTTCAAACATCTCTCTTATATTCTGACTATAAGTTATAACCAATCTCCTCCCAGCCACTCACTCTATGTCTCTCTTCCTCTCATTCATAATTACTTGTAATCTTCTTAAATATTCTATACTTTTCTATCTACTACCCATCCTGCTATAAAACCTTTTTACAACTACATACTGTATGCAATGTAAAATAATCTTTCTTTTGTTATTTCAACTTGAAAGTAACTCAGCAATGTGAAAAATTTGATATGTTATGTAACTTGTTATGCAAACCTTCAAAGCTTATCAATGTAAACATTATTTGTAACTGGTTATCTGGATCTTTTCTCCCCGGGCCTCCACTGAAAACGGACTCTCGAGTCCAGTGGACCTCCCCGGTCACCAAACTGGAATAAATAAATAAATACATTTATACATTTAGACATCTTTCATTGCATTTTTGCCATCACTACATTTCCTGAAATTTTATTTCACACAGTGGCAGTTTTGCTGCAGGATCTGTGTCCATTCTAACTATTTATACTCAAATTCTGTTGAATAGATTAGATAGTCTGTCTCTTACCTGCCTGTTTAAGCTGCATTTAGAGAGCTTTCTGGTTGTTAAAACTGATGTTAATTTCCCAGGTGTTTAATGTGCATCATTACATTATTATAGCCCCTCACTGTTAAGCACTGCTCTCCCTATGGCTACCTCCTGGTTGCTACAGTATCCATCACAGTTTCCCAGATATATATTCTATGCTCAAAATTTTAAAACTTCGACACTCAAATGATCGACACCATATGAGTGACATTTTAAAACATCGAACATATAAAAATAAACAAAAACAAAAAAAACCTACCTGAATGCTCTGAACAGGGGGGCAAGCCATCATGCATCCCCCACATGGGGGCTGCAGCCCCCACACCCGCCGCTACTTAAATATACCAACTCTGAGATTGCACTACAATGAAGTAAAGGGAAATATTCCCTATGGCGATCTCCATTGAAACATTCGAGCTTTCAAAAGTTTGCTCATATGGTGTCGACCATATGAAACTCAAACTTTTGAAAGTTCGAGCTTCTGATATAGACCACAGTTTCACCTGCCTACATTGTAAACTTTAACCTCCAGAATTTCTGGACTACCTCAGACCTTAGACATGTTCTGAGTCACGGAGCTCCACTGACTAGATATATTGGCTTTTTTGGATTGGTTTCCTCTCTAACTTGTCTCCTATAACCTGTGCTAATCTGAGCTCACCCAGGGGTCTTTTACTCAAGACTGATAAGTGTGGAAAGCGTTGAACTGTGAGATTTTTCATCAAAAAAGGAAAAAAAACACCCATAAAAGCTATGCTAAGCTGTGCTTAGGGCCTGCCACCATTAGACTCACTGTATAGTGGGTTCGTTGTGCAAAAGCCTTTTTTTCTATAGGAAGCCTTCCTAATCCATATAAAGTTAGTAATTTAAAACTGAGGCTTTAGTAACCTCTTCTGAGCAAAAAAAAAAAAAAAATCACCCTAAGATGCAGTAAAGCCTGCCCTGGATATCTGTAAATTTAGCCTAAGAAATTAGGCACCTTTCTCTCTTGACCCCCTCATTGCTTATTAATGTGTACATTAACTCCTGCATCTCAACACCAACCCATCTCAAAGCAGTTATAGTCCCCAAGCCCCTTAAATCATTCATGTGTAAATCACTAACCAGCACTTTCCCCCAGCTTCTGTAGCCACCCTGGATATCTTGAGACAGTGTAAGATATGACTCAGTTTTTGTATTACTCAAACAACATAACACAATGTGTGAGAGATGTACATACATAATGGCATTGGTGGCTAAAATATCACACACACACACACACACACACACACACACACACACACACACACACACACACACACACACACACACACACACACACACACACACAGCTCAGATAACAGGATCGCCAACAGTGCACCTCACAGCATACCTCATCACAACTATCATACTACCCATAATCCTTCACATGCCGCAATTCTAAGGATTAGCTTGCCTAAACCTCAGAGATCTCCAAAATGCAACCCAGACACAAAGCACCCTTAGCAACACCGTCTTCTAGTTAAGCCTACCATCTCACATAGTGCAAGGAGTCCCAGAGTCAAGGAAGTGAAGCCTGTAAGGCAGGCTTGTACTAAACCAAATGTTTTAGTTATTGGCAACTCCATTGTAAGATGTACAGATGCACCTCTTATCAGACTGACCAAGGCAAGAGTGACAGCCAGTTGTGTATCTGGTGCCAGGATCCATCAGATCACACACGCACATTCAAGTTCTTCAATAACAAGTACATGTATGACTCTGTCATAGTACATGTGGCTGTGTCAATGACTTCAGATGTACCTCCCTGGACTATATGAAGAGAGACACAATGGTGCTCTCAGATTATGTGTCCCAGGAAGGTACGATCCAAGAATTGAGCAACATTCTACCTTCTCCAAGAATGATGTCACAATATGAGAAAAAATAATTTACTTCAATAATTGGCTTAGTTTTTTGTATCATTTGAAGTGTTGTCCAATATTTGTTAGCCTGGGAGGACACAACTGACAGACCATGCTGGTTCACCAGGTAGGGCCTAAGCCTGTCCCCTCTACCCAATAGTACCTTGTTTGTAATGCCAATCAGATATGCATACCAGTATAAAGAAACAGGGAAAGGAAAATATGAAGATACCACTGATCAGTGCTAGGAGCTCACCCTGGAGGATGTAGGCATCCGCGAAGAGACTGAGCTCACCCTGGAGGATGTAGGCATCTGTGAAGGGACTGAGCTCACCCTGGAGGATGTAGGCATCAGTGAAGGGACTGAGCTCACCCTGGAGGATGTAGACATCTGTGAAGTGACTGAGCTCACCCTGGAGGATTTAGACATCTGCGAAGTGACTGAGCTCACCTTGGAGGATGTAGGCATCTGTGAAGGGACTGAGCTCACCCTGGAGGATGTAGGCATCCGCGAAGGGACTGAGCTCACCCTGGAGGATGTAGACATCTGTGAAGGGACTGAGCTCACTTTGGAGGATGTAGACATCTGCAAAGTGACTGAGCTCACCCTGGAGGATGTAGGCATCTGCGAAGTGACTGAGCTCACCCTGGAGGATGTAGACATCTGTGAAGGGACTGAGCTCACCCTGGAGGATGTAGACATCTGTGAAGGGACTGAGCTCACCCTGGAGGATGTAGACATCTGCAAAGTGACTGAGCTCACCCTGGAGGATGTAGGCATCTGCGAAGTGACTGAGCTCACCCTGGAGGATGTAGGCATCCGCAAAGGGACTGAGCTCACCCTGGAGGATGTAGGCATCTGCAAAGTGACTGATCTCACCTTGGAGGATGTAGGCATCTGCGAAGTGACTGAGCTCACCCTGGAGGATGTAGGCATCTGTGAAGGGACTGAGCTCACCCTGGAGGATGTAGACATCTGCAAAGTGACTGAGCTCACCCTGGAGGATGTAGGCATCTGTGAAGGGACTGAGCTTACCCTGGAGGATGTAGACATCTGCGAAGTGACTGAGCTCACCCTGGAGGATGTAGGCATCTGTGAAGTGACTGAGCTCACCCTGGAGGATATAGACATCTGTGAAGGGACTGAGCTCACCCTGGAGGATGTAGACATCTGTGAAGGGACTGAGCTCACCCTGGAGGATGTAGACATCTGTGAAGGGACTGAGTTCACCCAGGACGATGTAGACATCTGGAAAGTGACTGAGCTCTCCCTGGAGGATGTAGGCATCTGCGAAGTGACTGAGCTCACCCTGGAGGATGTAGGCATCGGTGAAAGGACTAAGCTCACCCTGGAGGATGTAGGCATCCGCGAAGGGACTGAGCTCACCCTGGAGGATGTAGGCATCTGCAAAGGGACTGAGTCACCCTGGAGGATGTAGGCATCTGCGAAGTGACTGAGCTCACCCTGGAGGATGTAGGCATCTGCGAAGTGACTGAGCTCACCCTGGAGGATGTAGACATCTGTGAAGTGACTGAGCTCACCCTGGAGGATGTAGGCATCTGCAAAGTGACTGAGCTCACCCTGAAGGATGTAGGCATCCGTGAAGGGACTGAGCTCACCCTGAAGGATGTAGACATCTGCAAAGTGACTGAGCTCACCCTGGAGGATGTAGGCATCTGTGAAGGGACTGAGCTCACCCTGGAGGATGTAGGAATCTGTGAAGGGACTGAGCTCACCCTGGAGGATGTAGGCATCTGCGAAGGGACTGAGCTCACCCTGGAGGATGTAGACATCTGCGAAGTGACTGAGCTCACCCTGGAGGATGTAGGCATCTGTGAAGGGACTGAGCTCACCCTGGAGGATGTAGACATCTGCGAAGTGACTGAGCTCACCCTGGAGGATGTAGGCATCCGCGAAGGGACTGAGCTCACCCTGGAGGATGTAGGCATCTGCGAAGGGACTAAGCTCACCCTGGAGGATGTAGACATCTGCGAAGTGACTGAGCTCACCCTGGAGGATGTAGGCATCTGTGAAGTGACTGAGCTCACCCTGGAGGATGTAGGCATCTGTGAAGGGACTGAGCTCACCCTGGAGGATGTAGGCATCTGTGAAGGGACTTAGCTCACCCTGGAGGATGTAGGCATCTGTGAAGGGACTGAGCTCACCCTGGAGGATGTAGGCATCTGCGAAGGGACTGAGCTCACCCTGGAGGATGTAGACATCTGCAAACTGACTGAGCTCACCCTGGAGGATGTAGGCACCTGTGAAGGGACTGAGCTCACCCTGGATGATGTAGACATCTGTGAAGGGACTGAGCTTACCCTGGAGGATGTAGACATTTGCGAAGTGACTGAGCTCACCCTGGAGGATGTAGGCATCTGTGAAGGGACTGAGCTCACCCTGGAGGATGTAGACATCTGTGAAGTGAATGAGATGGGTCTACTTTATTTATTCAAAAGCTTAAAACAGCGAATGCATATGCATCGAACCATATGCATCAAAATGAGAACTGTCGAAAACTGTTGTGTAGTTCCGTTTTTATTGTGTTTCGATGGTTTCTCGGTTCGATGCATATGGTTCGATGCATATGCATTCGCTGTTTTAAGCTTTTGCATAAATAAAGTAGACCCAATGAGACACGGTTTAAAACTTGGGAGAGTACGCCAGCTGTGCAGGGCTTTAATGTCTTCCTGTCTTTTAAACCAGCCATTGCATAGACAGGAGAAAAAGTTGGAGATAATTCAATTTTCATTCAAAAGAGACTCTCATTAAGGCTAGTTAAGTAGCATGATGCACTTGAGCATCTTTAAGTCTTCATGTCTAAATCACCATCGGAAAGGCCCCATACTGCATATTGGCTAGCTATCGAATTCCCTCTGTGACTCCCCCCCAAAAAACATAATGTCTATTTACAAGATCTACAATCACTCAGCATTAAACCCAATACCATTTTCATGAATAATCTATCCATCTATAGACTGGGAAACCTATACCAACACTAGTGCACAAGCATAGGGACTCCTGGACTTTGTCAGTACAAACACCCTGGAACAATTAGAGTACCCACTAGGGGAAATAATGTCTTATATCTTGCGTTTACTAATATTTGGGCACCTTGCACCGTCCTTTGCATATCTGTCACTTATGAGGTCTGACCATAAAACCATCTCCTTTGAAATAAAATTAAATTCAAGGACCGCTTTTACCCCTGGCACCTTTAAAAATTTTCCAAGACAAACTGCTTATTCCTAAGTGACACACTGGCAAACTTCAAACCCCTGCCTTTGGCAAACTTCAACCCCCTGTCAAATCTAGTTAACTTTACTGAATATGTAGAACTGTACACTACTAAACTATACCAGCTCATAAACAACTGCAGAGATATGGCTGTACCCAGTAGAAACAAGCAAAGGGTATACCACAAAAACAACCCCCTAGTGGAATTTTAATATGAACAAGCTTTACAATAAAAGGAAGAGATTATTGACTAAAAGTAAGAAGAACAATTCCCAGAATGCTAGCGCCCTCATCCTTAAATTAAACAAACAATTCAGGTGCTTCATTAAATCTACCAAAGCCAAATTTGAGGTGAAAATAGCAACCCATAAAAAAGACGATCACAAGTCCTTTTTTAGTTATGTTTGTAATCTCAGGAGCACAATGCAACAATGCACTGAGCTAATTGTAATGTTACCTACATAAGCTTAAAATATAGCTAACCTACGGGGTGGTAAATTCATCTCCAACTGTAACACTCTCACCCTCCTGTCTCTGTCTTGAATAAAATATCTGAAACCAACTCATCACCAGCAATCACACAATACCAAATCCTGAAAGAGCTATCAAAATCAAAAAATACTCTTTCACTGAGTCCTGATGATATCCCAGGATGCATTTTGAATAGCATGAAGCACCTTTTAGCCACTTCCCTAACAACACTGTTCAACCGTAGCCTCTATATGGGTTTTGTACCAACTGAATGGAGAACAGCCACAGTTCTTTCCCTGCATATGCGTGGACCTACTACAAACTATGCATTTACAGACCCATAAGTCTGACTAGTCTCATATGCAAGCATGGAAAGAATTATCATGGAACTAATCAATAAGACTATGGGGAACCTCCAAACAGTAGACCCAACGGAGGTCATTCTTATTCAGCCTAGTGGACTTTTCTGAAAAGGTCATCAAAGAAATGGACACAGGAAAAACAGACAACATTAACTACTTCCTCCTGGCCACGGATTTTGACACAATCCACCACCCAGACACAGTCAGAAAGCTTAATAAACTAGGAATAAACACTTTCATCTCTTTCATCATCACCCACTGGATTGTCTACTGGCATATAGATAAGATTTAGGATATCAAAATAGGAGAAGCTATTTCCACAAAAAATCCGCCATTAGTAGAATCCCCCGGTTGGTGCTCCACTCTTTTATCTTAGTTCACATATAGGAGTATCCGAGTATGCTACACAAAATATTGTTAGGTAATATGGAAACTAATTCTCAGATGAAATAAAGCTTTCATGCCAGCCCTGTAGTGGCATGAGTGACTCAAGTAAATCCTGCATTAAATATTGTAGTGAGTTCAATCATCAAATGCATGTGACGAAGAACTGTCAGAAAAGCAACTGGACATTCCCTCACACTACTTGCAACACACATTTACTCTTGCAGTAAATGCATGAATGACAGACCAAAAGAAACTTGCAATTAAGTTCTCTTTCTCACAGTACCACGGTTTAGGGTTCAGTTCTGACCACTGGTCACTGTCTATTTGGAGCTGACATTGGTGTCCAGTCTGGTTTCCTTCAATAAACACTCCTTATCCTTTGATGTAGAAAGACCAAAATGCGAAAATGAATGCACCACAAGGAATATAGGGCTTTCTTTAAAATCATTTATTCAGGACTGATTACTGAGACAAAAGTGCTAAATCTTCAAACAAAAGCACTAAATTATTTTCCCTGTCATATGTTGGTTAGTAAATTGTTAATCTGGTTTCCTTCCACATTCCCAAAGCATGCTGCTGGATCTCCTAAAGTAAACTGTCTATATGGATTGAATGTATCTCATCTTTATAGCAGAGTCATAGCTGTGGTCTGTGGGTCAGTTCACTGACTCGGGTAGTAAATGAAAAATTTAAAATTAAATTAAATTAAAATTAATATTGAGTTATGCTGAAGTATCAGAACTCTAAAAGTCCATGCTGCTGACTACTCAAACAATATTAGAAAGAGATATATATTCATCCTGCAACTTCAGTTATATCAACAGATGCAATTTAGTATCTGCACCTGTTATAGGCAGATCCTGCCCATAATCCCTAAATCCCCCAGGTCATCAGTTGTGGGGGACTGTAACTTCTTCTAATGGAGATCCTGTCATACATATATATATATTTATTTTTTTAATGCATTTTTGGGTTTAGTCCTGTTCTTTATTTCAAGCCTTCCCTAGCCAACCATTTTTCTTAAGTGCAAGAGCCCTGCAGCCAACTGTCTTTTCTGGGATGGGGGTGGGGATAAAGCATGCTGGAAATGGTACAATAATCCCAACTGGGGGTTCAGGGTTTTACAACCTACTACTTACCAATGCATGGCCATTTATGCCTATGTGACTGTGGCTGGACATGCATTAGGCATTTCCTGGGAGTGCCATTCACATCCATGGGTGAAATAAGCCTGCAGATGTCTCCCCACCCCTGAGAGCAACACCTCTGTTGACTCTCCATTCTCTGCCAAAGAACCCGAACACAGAAAATACTCCATGGCATACACCTCTCCAGTCCTGCCCTGAGAGGTAAGCAGACTCAGCCTTTTTATTCTACTGCCACACTAGTTGGTATCTGCAGATCTGGGATTGATTATCTATATGGTTCATAAATGTAACATCCATGATAGTAGAGATCATGAAAATAGCAGTACAAATGAAAATAATCATAAAATAAATCACTCTATTAAACAATAACACTACGAACCATAAAAATAATAAATACTAATAAAAATGATGTTAAAATAAATTACTAATGAAGTTCTGTTGCACAAAATGACTCATTTGCATATCAATAAAGTGATTTATTTTACCATTGTTTTATTACTATTTATCTGAGCCATAGGGCTGTATGCCACAGAGTCACAGTGTCCAGAGCACAGGATGTAACAGTTTATATGAACATTTAGTTAAATGATCTTGCATAATTGCTGTCACTGGCAAACCTCTCAACTATTCAGTTTTCTTGCAGAATTCCTAGATTTTTACCTCATAATTTTTGGTCTGTTCCTAATAAAATTTGTGGGTTTCTAGCAAATCATTGCAGATTCAGGCCAGTAAATAATGGCATACATTTGAGTTTCATATTTTACATCCTTTATAAAATGCATGCTAATGCAAAAACCTGTTATTGTAGTAACTGTCTAAGTTTATAAGAGCACTATGTTAAATTTGTCTATGACTTTGGGCCCTTTCTCCTCATTATTTTTGGCTGTATCGAAATTTCTTGCACTTAAAGATTGACAGGCATTCCTAGGACTTTAACTGTCTCTTTGCAATAGTATATAAATGATTATTATAAATAATGACATGGATAAATGTTTACCTGTATTGCTGCATCTATTAAATAGTACAATAGTTTATCATTTAACTGTACTTGTTAAGCTTTTCTATCATGTCATCCCTCCAAAAGAATCAGAGATGCCAGAAATGTATTAGGTTTTCCTGTATAACAAACAAAAAAAGGACAAATGGGCTTCTTGTGCACATTGACTGGGTCTTGGATAGATAACTGGTCACCATCTGGTAACTCCATGGTTTAGACCAGAAGATATAGAGATAAGAGCTTATAGAGAAAGACGGACAAGCATTCAAAATAAGGCAGTAAATGACTTGGTATTGTTGAAATGCAAGGTATTAAAAACTTCCTTTATTATCTACTGCCTTTTATCTGATCTAACTACACGATATGCCCCCCTTTCTGAGACCAACAGTTAATCTTTGCAGTAGGCTACAGTAAGGGGAAGGATAAAACGGAAGAAAGAAAGAAAGAGAGAGAGAAAGACCAACAGTTATTCTTGGCAGTAGGCTACAGTAAGAGGAAGGATAAAACGGAAGAAAGAAAGATAAAGAAGAAAAAATAACTGAAAATGTCGTTGAGATCTGAACGACTTTACATCTGGTATGCTTTGGTGCATATGTACAGACGTACAGACGTGCATGACAGAACCCGTACTTAATACTAGTCTTGCATCCAGTTGGCAGAACCTGTGCAGAAAAGAAAGAACCTGGGCTTATCACATTATATGTATATGATATTCATAATTAGATCAGCGTGTTAACATTTGTTTCAGCTTTTAGTGCCAGCTACAACATCAATCTAACATAAAAGACACATCACTTTGTAAAGCAATTATTTCTTTAGAGATTATATTAGTTCTGCTACTGCTCCATTTAAAAATGACTAAGGTCTGAATATTTTTCGTGACAGCTTCTGTAAAGCCAGTGATATGAGGGCAATAGTTGTATGAAATGGCTTGATCTTTTCTTTCTCCATTAAGATTTAAATCTTCTGTACTAAATCAGAACAAAAACACTAGCTAACCCCCTAAGGCAAATTGCATTTATTATGTATGAACATTATTCACATAATTATTGATAATGCTTTCCTTAGTAGCTATTATTCATGCATTAATGGCAGAGTTCCTTATGTTAGTGTTAAATATACCATTATTAATGTTGATTCATTTGTTTAGTCATAATGGGATCTCTGTCTTCTTTATCTATCATCTTTCAGAACTCATAATGTGCACAAAGGCAACTCCACTGGTTAAATGTTGCTCTGGAGGATTTAACAGCAAATAAAAGGGACAATTGTTATGATGCACTGAAGGGTATTATAAAAACACAACACTGAATCAAAACATGCCAGCAAGCTGTCTAGATCAACTATTAAACACATTGCCCAAAAGATTAATAAATGTGTAAGCAACAATCAAGAATACTGTATTATATAGAGTATACACATTTTCTTATGAATTTGTTATAGTTGATTTTAATCCTTTATATTACAGCATTAGATATTAAATAGATCAAAACAAAGCAATCAGCCTAAGCGTTATCTATTCTTACTGTAACATCTTTAGATGTCGCTTCTTTACCATACTTATTTCAATAATAATCATTATTTATTTCTCTGTTTATTTTGCATTAGCATCTTATTTATTTCTCTGTTTATTTTGCATTAGCGTCTTTATTTAAAGTAATATAATTTGAAATTGTACTGACTGAGAGACCTGCTGATTCAAACACATTTAAATTAATATGAACATATTTTTATTTATCTGAGCTGACATATAAACATAAACATAGTGTACTGCTTGACAGTGAAATGAGCTGTCTGTTTTCTAACATACTGTCATTATTAAGCCATGTTGGAACTATAACACTCATTCGCATTTGGTTGATTAAATTATTAACTCTTTAAGTAGCAAAATATCAACAGATATGCTTTTTGCATTCCCTTTTCCAAAGCAAACAACAGTAAAAAATACACAGGCCTTTGAATGTATGCAAAACCTTAATTTAAAGTTAAGGAAATATGATGTTTTATAGTATAATGAACATTATAGGATCATAAGAGGTTATTAAGTTAACAGCCTTTGAGCCTTTATAAGCCTAGCTATTCAAGCCCCATTTTTCCCAGTTATTAATGCTCGTGGGCTAGAATGGCTTTGGCATATGCCTGTGGCTTAGAGCATCTACAAACTGGCCCTGACTATAAGGGCTATGGGTGACAAGCTTGGGCTGAATTTGAGGGTTTTCCTTCCATTGATCCAGACTGCATTTGACCAGGTTTAGGGAAGATCTCTGTTTCATCTGAATGTCCCAGAGAAGGGGCAATCTCTGAGACACATACCTATTCCTCCATCATGGTTTGTTTATGTCACAGACAATGTTTGGATCCTTAGATTGAGTAATTCTAGTGCTGTTTGTTTGGGGAATGTGTAACAGATCTACCAGAGCTGAATCAGAGAATGCCTTGTAGCTTAGGCATAGGTAACCCCTCAGTAGTCTGTAAGAGACCGAATGCAGGGACAGGGATTTGAGGCAGCCTGCATGGGGCATATTACTTACACCCTGTATTCTTTTGATGAGGAACGTCTGTGGCCACTCCATCTGTTGCAAATGCCTGAAATTCTCAAGTCCTTTACCAGTGGGTCTAATCTTAGGGGAGTGTTATCAATGCTGTAATTTGCATGGGTTGTCTTCCCAAAGGGTATAATTATGTATTTTTTGCATTGAGTTGTAGGCTATAATTCTGGCACTAGTTATTGGTCTGTGTCAGACCCTCCTGGATGATAGCTACATCTTTGGGGATTCAATAATTGCATCCAACTTGCAGTCATTAGCAAATCTGGGCAGTCAAAGGCCTTCTAATTTGCCTTGACCTCAGAGAAGTGAAGTCCAAACAAGAGAGGTCCCAGCACTGAGCTCTGTGGGACACCCCACTAGTAAAAGGCCTCTTAGTGGACATAGATTCTTCCACCCTCACTTCATGTGTCCTGTCTGTGAGCCATCTGGCAATCCATCGTATGGCTTAGGGATTTATACCTAAATTTGTGAGTTTGTATAAAATACCCAAGTGAGGTATTGTGTCAAATGCTTTTGCCAGGTTAAAGTAGGTAGAATCTACCATTTTGCCACCATCTATGGCTCTAGTGTCTTTCTCAAAGAAATCCACCAAGTTTAATAGACATGACTTGCCCTTGATGAAACCAAACTGGGATTGGTCCAGTGTTTGAAGATTTCCTATGTCTTTATCAGGGTTAAGAGAACTCTTTTCATAGCCCTGCATATAAGACTAGTCAAATGTATAGGTCAGTAGTTACCTGGGTCTGTTGATGGTCCACCTTTGTGTAAAGGGATGATTAAAGACAGTATTGATGAGCCAATATCAGTCAGTAATATTTTTATCTAATTGTTGATACACTTTTTATTAATTTTACTTTACCTTTTACTTAGAAATAGTGCTGGTGGCATTGTGATTCATTAGTTGAGCTTTCTGCTTTACTTCTCAGGTCCAGGGTTTGGGGCAGCACAATGGTGTAGCATTTTGCATTGCTATCTCACAGTGCTTTCTTCTCAGGTTTGATTATAATCTTTAGTGCCTCCAGTGTAAATTCCTTCCTGCAACCTCAAAAATGCCAAAACCAAAGAACAACTAAGTTTAGAAGGCACCATATGAAGCGATACAGCAGTTCAGCAGTAAAGTATTAATTTTACGTAGCACTTTTGTCCCTTAATATCAGAGACTTCATCAGAATGAACAAGGTTAAACACACCCATAGGGCATGCTTTTGGTGTGTCTGACTGTCATAAAGTCTCTTTAACCACACTCCTGGGGATCCATAAAGATCACCAATGTGAGCTGAAAGGCCCATGGTAAAAAGGAGCTATTTCAGTGATGTGGCAATGTATGATTCACAGACACATTATCTGCAATGAGGAAACACCTTGTTATGTGCTAATTTGCACAGGGTCATAGGTGTGTACTAGGTGCACAGGGTCATAGGTGTGTACTAGATTAATGACCACTAAGGCCCTCTTAAGCCTAGCCATGCATTCCAATCTCTGACAAGTTCTGGAAACCTTGATAAGTTTAAGCAGCGACTTAGGAGATGAAACATTTACAAGCTTGGGCCTTGGAGATAAACCATTTACAGGCTGCCTGTGTACCTTAGAGACATGGGTGCCAAACCAGGGATGAATGTCCTGTTCCCCATCCAATTATCCAGGTTGCGCTTGAATAGGTTGTGCTTCACATGGATGGGGAGCCTGTTCCAGAGAAGGGATAGTCTCTTAGATACATGCTTGTTTCTCCATCAGGTCCTATTTATACCACAGACAAGGTTTACGTCTTTAGAATGGGTAATTTTGGTACTGTTTGTTTTGTGGAGGAGGGCTATCAGGGTGGGGACTGAGAATGCCTTGTGTGCCAGGCATTCATCTCCCCGAAATAGTCTGTAGGAGACAGAATACAAGGATAGGGCTTTCAGACAGTCTGCATAGAACATGATGCTTATGCCCTGTTTTCTTTTAGTGAAGAACCTCTGTGGCTGTTACAATCATTGGATATGCCTGGTTAGGTATATGCCAAAGGGAGGCATTGTAATCAATGATAGGTCTGATGAATGCTGAATAGAGTAAAACAATGAACTCTTTGGATGAGGATGCCATATCTTTATTTATAAGTTGCACCACACAGAATGATTACCTCACTAGACATGATGGTCAAAGGCTAGATTATTGTTTATGTATGTTCCCAAGTTTTTGAATACTGCACCAACCCTTAGGGATGTGTTGTCACTATGATAATTACTAGAGGCGGATGACTTCCTGAATGATACTATTATGCATTCATTGGCATTTAATTTTAGTCCATTGTCTGTGTCAGCCCTTCCAGAAGAACATTAGTGTTAGTGGGTGATTCTATGACTGTTCCTAATTTGCAATCATCTGCAAGTTTGGTCAGCCAGAGGCCCTTAACATTGGCCTTGACTTCAGAGAAGTAAATACCAAAAAGCAGTGGTCTCAGAAGCAATCTCTGAGGGACTCCTCTTGTGATTGACCTCTTTGTAGAGATGGATTTTTCAATTCTAACTTCCTGGGTCCTGTCTGTGAGCCAGCTGGCTATCTATGGGGTGACATAAGGATTTATACTAACCTCTTGGATTTGTCAACAATATCTGAACGAGGTTCATAGGTTCATAGGTTGGTACTAGGCTATCAGCCCTAGCGCCTATACAAGCCTAGCTATAACAATTCCCTGGCTATTTCTTCCCACACTATTTACTTCCCTGGACCCCTGTCTAGCAGGGTGACTGACGTGATCCCTGGAGTGAATTTCCTTTCTCCCATCCAATCATCAAGGTTCCTTTTGAAGAGGGCCAAAGAGGCATGCTGCTTGACATGTATGGACAGTCTATTCCAGAGTCCGGGGAGTCTCTGTGTCAGGAACCTATCCCTCCAGCATGTTTTGCGTATTGTGATGACAAGGTTTAGATGCCTGGAGTGTGTGGCTCTGAGGGATTGGGATTTCTTTAAGTGTAGCATGTCCAACAGCTCTGGGTTTGACATGGCCTTGTATGTTAAGCAGAGATTGCCTTGGAGTAGACGATATGCGACAGAGTATAGCTGGAGTTTTTTAAGGCGATCAGCATAGGTCATCTGCTTTAGGCCTGTGATTCTTTTAGTGAGGTAGTACTGCGGCCTTTCCAGTTGTTGCAGATGTCTTGAGAGGTACATACCAAATGGGGCATTGTATTCTATAATGGGTCTAATGAGGGATGAGTACAGTGGGACAATGACCTCCTTTTTTCTTGATGAAAAGCCCTTAGTAATGAGGTGTACCACACAGAAGGATTTCCTGACTGTTGTGGCGATGTGGTTATTGAAGGAGAGACCACTGTCCACCTGTGTCCATAAGTCTCTTATCACACTTTCGGTGTTTAGTGTACTGCCACCTATGTGGTAATTCACGTGTACATGTTTTTTCCCAAAGGGGATAACTATACATTTCTTGGCATTGAGCTTGAGCCCATGGCTCTGGCACCAAGCATCTGTTTCTGTAAGGCCCTTTTGTAGAGTATCCGCATCATTTGGGGATTCAATAATGGCTCCCAGTTTGCAGTCATCTGCGAACTTTGTTAGCCAGAGTCCCTTAGTGTTAGCTTGTACTACAGAGAAGTAGATGCCAAACAAGAGAGGTCCCAGGACTGAACCCTGAGGTACTTCACTTGTCACTTGTATGGAGCTGGATTTGGAGTCAGCTACTTTTACAGTGTAGATTCTGTCAGTAAGCCAGTTGGCAACCCATCGAGTGACATAGGGATTAATGCCCAGCTTAGTAAGTTTATCTATGATTCCATAGTGGGGGACGGTGTCAAAGGCCTTGGTGAGGTCCAGATAGACTGTGTGGACTGCCTTACTCTCGTCCACGGCTCTGGAGACTGAATTCGAAGAAGTCAATCAGGTTCAGGAGACAAGATCGGCCCTTCACGAACCCAAACTGGGTGGGGTCCAGTGTTTTAAGGTTGCCAATGTCTTTGTTTATAAGTTCCATGATAATACGTTCCATGGCCTTGCAGATCAGGCTCATCCGACTGATGGGGTGGTAGTTCCCGGAATCAATGGTGGATCCCTCCTTGTGGAGTGGGATAACTGTAGCTGTGCACCACTCAGTGGGCATGAAGCTTGAGGTGAGCGTGTGATTAAACATGACACTTAGGTGAGGTGCCAGTTCATTTTGTAGTTCATGTAGTACACAGCCCGGGACGTCATCTGGTCCCATGGATGCTGTATTCTTAGCTTTGGAGAGTGCAATTTTTACCTGTGTGGCCTTTATTACCAGAATTTGGCAATTTTCCGGTATTGAGATGGGCCATTTAGGGGGTGAGAGGTGGGTGAAGTTGGCACTGAATCGATCTGCCAGGATATTTGGCAATATCCTTGGGATCAGTATATTTAATGCCATTCTGTTGTAGCTTAGAGCAGATCTGAGCATTGCCATTTAGATTCTTGACATAGTTACAGAATGCCTTGTGGCTGTCTTTGGAATCTTTGGCAATTTTATTTTCGTAACTAGCTATGGAGGATTTTATGAGGGATCTCAGCATCTTACTGAGGCTAGTAAGGGAGTTTTTTGCATCCTGGGATTTTCCTCTTTTCTGCAACAGTTTATTCCTTTTGTTGTAAAGTTTGTTTATGGCAGGGGACCACCCAATTGGCTTCCTTTTTTTGGAGGCGTGCATCTTGGTTCTATTTGGGATGGCTCGATTCATGAATGAGTAGATGTGCTCGTACAGTGCCTTAGTGTAGGACTCGGCAGTCGAACTTTCAGTTCCTGTCTGCATGGGTGTCATGAAGTTTGCAACTTTTGACTTGAGTAGCATGAAGTTGGCTTTGGAGAAGTCTTTTATGGAAGCCCCCTTACTGGGGCTAGGGGTGGGATGTGGATGTTAATATAGCAATAACCCATGCCTGGGTGTGGGTAATGCAGGATTTACCCACGGTTGGCGTGGTTTGGTCGGAAGCCCTCGACCAAACAAAGACAACCGTGGGTAAATCCCGCATTACCCACACCCAGAAGTGGGTTATTGCTATTATACTATGACATTATTTAAGAAAAGAAATAATTACTTTTCTTAAATAATGGCATTGTATAATGCCTCTTTGCTGCCCTTCCGCAGCTGTCTGGTATCCGCGGCAGTTCTGATGTACTGCACATGCCTACACAGTACATCAGAGCTGTGGCCAAAAGCAACGGAGAAAGCAAGATCTCCGTTGCTTTTTACTGTTTCGCTATGTTAAATGGGTTTAACATAGCGAGACAGCGTTAAAATAAGCAACGGAGATGGTTGCTTATTTTAAAGCTGTCTTGCTATGTTAAACCCATTTAACATAGCGAAACAGTAAAAAGCAATGGAGATCTTGCTTTCTCCGTTGCTTTTTTTTTTTAAACCTGTCTTGCTATGTTAAATGGGTTTAACATAGCGAGACAAGTTTAAAAAAAAGCAATGGAGAAAGCAAGATCTCCGTTGCTTTTTACACACTGTGTCGCTATGTTAAAGGAGTTTAACATAGCGAGACAGCTTTAAATAAAGCAACGGAGATCTCCATTGCTTTTTTTAAACCTGTGTCGCTATGTTAAACTCTTTAAACATAGCGAGACAGTGTTTTAAAAGAGACTTATACTAATGGAAAAAGTCCGGGCGACCGGACCTTTTTCCATTAGTATAAGTCGATTTACAACATGCACGCTGGCCAATCAGCATGCATGTTTTGGAATATTAATGGGGGGGTCATGGTATAATGGCGATTAGCTTATGGTCTGACCTGACCAATGAGGGGGTGACATAGGTGTGGAGCATCGATTTCCCATATTGGTAATGACTAGGTCTAGCATATTGGAGCCCCTGGTGGGATTATGGATTAGTTGATCCAGGGCATTGGAATTTATGAATTCCAAGAACCGTTGGGCAAAGGTGTTGGTACATGAGTAGTTTTCCCAGTTAATGGCAGGGTAGTTGAAATCACCCAGTATTAGGGTGTTTGGTTGTATATTAATATTTTCCAGTATGTTTTGAAAAGCATAGTGAGAATCTTGTGGCATGGTGGGGGATCTGTAGCTAGCTACAATCTGGATTGCAGTCTTACCTAGTGTTAGTTGCACCTGGAGAATTTCAGATGCATTGTGTTGGGCAACTAACCTGGTGGTGTGAATATCCTTGGTGAATATGGACACTTCTCCATCTTTAGTCTTTCGATCCTGGTTTGGTGGCCGAAAAGTGTGGTTTAAGAGTTGTAGCCTGGTATTGCAGGGGTGCTCACTGGAGCATTACCTTCAGATTTTGCATGCTTGTGCCTGTTACGGTGATGGTTTTGTCCTTTGAATTTTGCCTAAAAAAGGCACTATAGGGGTGGCAAGAGGTATTGTGTCAAATGACTTGGTCAGGTCAAGATAGGAGTGTGAACCATTTTGTTCTTATCCATTGCTTTGGTGACCTCAAACAAGTCCCCCAGGTTGAGTAGGGATGACCTTACCCTGAGAAAAAACAAAGTGGGTTGGCTGCAGTGTCTGGAGGTTCCTATGTCATTAATGGTTATTTTCATGATAATTCTTTCCTTGGTTTTGCCTATCAGACTAGTGAGACTTATAGGCCTGTAGTTTCCAGGGTCTGTCGATGGCCAACCTTTGTGCAGAGGAATCACTGTTGCTCTTCTCTATTTATTAGGCACAAAGCCTGTTTGGAGATTATGGTTAAACAGTGATTCCAGACAGCCTGATCATGTTTCATGCTATTTAGAAGGCATCCTGGGATATTGTCTGGGCCCATTGATTTATTCTTCTTGGCCTTGGGGGTGTTATATTTCATGGTATTTCCTCCAGGGAGGCTAAGGTAAGAGAGGGGTGTAGGTTTTCTATATCATCAGTCTCAGTATATGTGGCTTCATTAACAATGAGCTCTGAACACAATTGTGCATTGTCTTTTGGGTTGTGTCCATAGCTAAAGGATGCCTTAAGGATGTCCTTGGCCTGTGAGGCCAAAGTTACCTCAAATTTGGCTTTAATAGGCTTTACTTTTCCTCTGAGTTGTTTGTTTAGTTTGATGAGAGTGCTTTTATCCTGCTGAGTTCTGCATTGCTTAATTTTTGCCTGTGCTTTCTTCCTTCTGTTATATGTTCTTTTGATGTTGTGACTCCACCAGGGTGGCTTGTTTTTTGAGTTAGTTCTGTAATTATTCCTGGTGGGTACAGCTTCCTCTATGCAGCTATTAACATGCTTGTTTAGAGTTTCTGTGGACAGCTCCCCATAGGCAGCAGTGTTGTCAAGGTTTTTTGGGGACCTGAAATTTTGCCAGGTTTGCACTTAATAGCAGGAGGTAAGGCTTAGAGTAGCTCCTGAACTTTCCAAGGTTAATTGGAGTTCCGGGTTTTATTTTTACTTAACAGGAGACAGTTTTGTGGTCTGACCTTACCAGGAAGAAATTACACTAGGGGCTGTGTAGCACTGTCTCATATTAGTGAGGGCCAGATCCAGTATGTTTGCCCTCCTGGTTAGTGTACTGACAGTTCCAGGGAGTTGGTGTTTACAAACTCCAGGAATCTCTGTGCCTGCATTGTTTGGTATCATATGTGATTTCCAGTTTATAGTGGGGTAAAGTCACCCATGACTATGGCATTGGGTTGGATAGTGAGTGTTTACAGTAAACTTAAATACATGTTATGGGTTTCCTGGGTCATAGAGGGGCATCTATAGCTTGCAAGGAACTGGTATGGGATTTTGCCCATGGTGATTTGAATGTGGAGAAGCTCAAGTGCATTGTCCTGTGTGACCAGCCTAGGGTATATTTATTTTTATTGTAAAGCAAGACTCCTCCACCTTTACTTCATGTCTGTGTAGTAATTGGTCTAAATTTGTGTAAGGCATTTATAGCCTTGTATTGCTGGTATGTTCTCCATGGCTTTAAACAATGTCTCAGTGACTGCACAGATGTCAGCATTCTCTAGGGTGAGGAGAGCTTGTAGGGAGTGAAGTTTATTGTTTAGACTCCTAGCATTGAGCAGTAACACCTTTAGATTTTCTTGGTTTTGATCTGCTATGTCAGAAGTAATTTCAGTTTGGCATTGAATAAAAAAGGCTCTATGGCAGAGAACAATCTTTTAGCTAATATGTGAAAGCCTTAAAGGTAAAGGTGCAGGCCATCCCTGGCAAAGCAGAATGGTCTGTTGACCACCTCCTTCAATGCTGACAAATATTGCATCCCCACAGAATGACACCAGAAACAAAGTCAATTACTAAAGTCAGTCATCTTCTGTTTGTATTGTGACATCATCCTTGGAGAAGGTCAAATGCTGTTCAGTGCTAGGCTCATACCAGCCTGAGACACATATTCCAAGAGCTCCATGATGTTTCTCTTCATATAGTTCAGAAAGGTATGTCTCAAGTCATTTACACCACATGGACTATGACTGAGTCATACTGGTACTTGTGGTCCAATGAACTTAGTGTTTGTGTAATGTGTCAGATCCTGGCCCCTTAAAAACAACTGACGATGACTTTCTCCTGAGTCAGCCTAATAAGAGGGACATCAGTGTGTCTCACAATGGAGTATAAAATAACCAGACTGTTGGGTTGTGTGGTGGCTTGCCTTATGGGCTTAGAAGTTGAGATTTGACTGTATGTATTTATGTGGGTGTTATTTTGAAAGCACGCATTAAGGGCTGCCGAGGGCATTTGTTATATGTACTTCATCTAGGAGGTCTTTGGGGTTTAGGTTGGTTACATTTAAGCATCTCAGAATATATAGGTCTCCATATCTGCTTTGCACTGTGTGTGATGGGTGCAGCATGT
>NC_056742.1:464331855-464361855 GCF_019279795.1 Protopterus annectens | reverse complement strand
ACGACACCACCATTAACCCCAGAAACACCCACAACATCTTGGTCCCAGCATGGCACAGTCACTTGCAGACCTGCTGCCTAACGTGAGCCATTTAGTACAGGTAGACCTGCACCAAATACTTATACTGTTGTACCCAGTGGAAGCAGTGCCAGTGGTACTGGTAGCTTTGCTGACACACTTGATGTGGAGGATCATCAGTGGAAGGTAGACGCCTGCATTAGCCACAGGAAGAAACTCCTCCAGTGACTCATTCAGTTGGGGTCGCTGTCTAGCACTGGCTGCACAATCTGAGTCATAGCCCAGTTATGAGGGGTCCCAGGGTGGTACTAAACAACCATGGAATAGCAATTGACAGGGGTAACAGCTGCACAATCCTATTCTATCCCCATCCTGGTGTTCCTTATATGTTGTCCATCTCTCACCTTTATCATTCTTCCAATTTTTTTATGTCTCCTTCACCACTGTGCTCCCCCTCCCTCATTGAGTTAACCACCCTATCAGTTTTGCTTGTTTATAGGTCCCGGCTTCCTACCCTAACACTTTCACCTTCCTCCTGCTTCCTTTACTTGATTCCCCCACTTATATTCTCTTTCTAAATTAAAAATGGGTACCTGACCCCCCCAAATAAAATTTGCCCCACCTTCTCTACTTCCATCTTGATTATTCCTTAGGTTTTCACTTTGTCATCTTCTTGCTTCCCTAATTCTTCTTTTTCCTACCTCCTATTTAAACCTTGCAATTTAGTCAAATTATAGATGAACACACCTGAATCATGGCCCTTTAAGTTTCCAAACTGCATCTTTTTTTTTTTTTTATTTTTATTTTATTTTACATTTGTTGACCGGGAAAGTCTGACTAGGCTCCACAGAGCCTGTTTTCAGTGAAGGCCCGGGGAGAAATGCTCCAGATTTTATTTTATTTTTTATTTTACATTTGTTAAACGGGCTAGTCTAACTGGATATATTTCCATTTTCAGTAGAGGCCTGGGGAGAAAAGCTCCACATAGAGATAAACACAGTTACATAGTATACAAAAAATAAGCTGTGGTAAAAAGGAGAAGGAGGTGGGGATATGCAAATATGCAGGAACACATCATAGGATTCAATATTAACATAACATAATAGGATTCATCATTCACACACAAAAAAAAATAAAAACTTATTTCACATTATTTTAGAGGAAGGTTATAAAAGGAGAGTAAAAGAGAAAAGAGAAATATTCAAAATGAAAAGAGTGAGTAGATTAGAAAAATCTTTTACTTTTAGTAAAAAGAATTGCACCTAAAGGAGGAGAAGGATATTAGAGAGCTAGCACTTATAAAGTGATGGTAGTAAAGCTTGTAGAAGAAAAGAAGGAAGAAGGAGAGGGAGAGGGAGGAGTAGAGGGGATTATTGGGAGATCTAGTCGGGGTTACAGCAGGGACATAACCATTGATTTTTAAGGTGAGTTCTGAGTTTTTGTTTGAACAGGACAGGAGTTGGAATAGAAGTAAGTTCAGTAGGAAGTTGATTCCAGTGTTTACCAATGGCGTTAGAGAAAAGGGAGTCACCAGCAAGGTTGTTGGATTTAGTTAAAGTTACTAGTAGTTTACTGGAGGAACGAAGTGAGTTTAGGTTAGAGTAGGGGGTCAGAAGTTTGGAAAGTGCAGGAGTGTTATTAGGTTGATAGAGAGCTCTATGGACAAAGGAGAGTTGGGAAAGAAGCAACATATTTTCTAATTCAAGCCAGTGAAGTTGTTGAAGGTTCAGGCAGTGGTGAGTTCTGAATTGATTGCCAGTCACAAATCTAGCAATACTATTATATGTGTTAGCCAATTTTGAGAGATTGTTTTTCTTCAGGTTAGTGTAAATTGGTGAGGCATAGAGAAGAGTTGAAATAAGGTGAGAGTGGGCAAGAGTAGCTTTGGCTGCCGGGGTTAAGAATGTTCTAATTCTGTAGAGGGAGCCCAGTTTTCTGTTTACAGTTTTAATGGTATTATTGATGTGACAATCATAGGTAAGGTTGTTGTCAATCATGACTCCTAGCAGTTTGGTAGTGGAGTCAGCTGATATGAGGGTGCCATTAATAGATGAGATAGAGAAATCTAAAGTGGGGGACCTAGTAGTAGGTTTAAAGAGGAGGAGTTTTGTTTTTTTAGCATTTAAAAGTAGGCAGCGTTTTAAGAACCATGCTTCTACTGTGTGGAATACATTTTGAGTAATAGTTTGTAGCTCTGGAATGTTTTTAGCTGAGCAAATAAGAGTGGAGTCATCAGCATATTGTATGCATGTAGCTTGTGGAATAGCTGCTTGTAGGTCATTTATAAAAAGGGAGAAAAGGAGAGGTCCAAGAATAGAGCCTTGTGGGACACCAAGAGAAATTGGAAGGAGAGAGGAGAGTTTGTTATCCCAGAGGACTGCCTGTTTCCTGTTAGTGAGATAGGAAGTAAACCAAAGGATAGCCTTTGGTTATAAGGCAAGAGATTCTAGGATTTTTATGAGGAGGGGGTGGTTAACCATGTCAAAGGCTTTGGACAGGTCAATAAAGAGTGCAGAAGAAAGAATATTATTATTGCGGTTTGTGTATATGAAGTCAGTAAAGGAAAGAAGAGCAGTGGTAGTACTGTGAAAAGGCCTGAAGCCGTGTTGACAGGGAGTTAGAATGTTATTTTTAGTTAAGTTGTTCATTAGTTGGTAGTGAACACATTTTTCCATGATTTTTGCTAGGGGAGACAAGAGTGCTATAGGCCTGTAATTAGAGTATTCATTGGAGTTACCTCCTTTATGTAGGGGTATAATGTGTGAGATTTTCCAGATGTCAGGTATGGTACCTTCATTAATAGTTCTATTAATAAGGATGGATATGGGATAGGCTATAACCTTAGCTGCTTTTTGGAGGTATTCAGATGGAAGTTGGTCAGCTGATGGGGTACATGGTTTAAGTTTTTGGATGCATTTTTGGATGAAGGTGGTGGAGATAGGTTGTAGAGTGAAGGTAGGTTGAATAGAGGCTGCTTGAGCAGGGATGCTAGAATTGTCAAAGGAAAGGTGAGAGGCCAGAGAATTGATAGTATTAGTGAAGAAGGAGTTGAAAGCATTGGCAGTTTCATGGGAAGAATTTTTTTCGGATCCAGAGGGAGAGGGAGTGGTAGTTTGTCTGGGGTGAAGAAGTCTATTCAAGGTTGACCAGAATTTTTGAGGATTATTATGATTAACTTGTTGGAGGTTACTATAGTAGTTTTTTTTGTCCGAAACAATAGCTTTTTTAGTACTATTTCTTAAGTGTCTAAAGGTCTGTTGATCAGACGGAGATTTACTAGTTCTCCATTTTATCCAGGATTTGTTTCTGAGTAACATTTTGTGCCTTGTTTCCTTAGATAGCCAGGGGGCGGGTTTAGTTTTGACTCTGATAGTTCTTTTTGGTGCATGATTATCTAGGATGGATAGGAATGTGTTGTTAAAATATTGAACAGCTTCTTCTAGAGGAAGAATTTTTAGAGGTTTCCAGTTACAGGCATTTAGTTCAGTGTTAAATAGGATGGGGTTAAAATTTTTATTACTACGAGAGGTTCTGATGGTAGGGGCATTAGTAGCAATATTCTTCTTTCTTATGATATAGGTTAAGTTGTGGTCACTAATGTCATCTGGCAAAGTGCCGGTTTGGTATTGTAGCTGTGGTTTATTAACAAGAATCCAATCTAGTATACTTTCTTTGTTGTTAGGTTTATTAATTCTAGTGGAGGTATTTATAGTCTGAGTAAAGCCATGGAGATTAATATGAGAGACTGGGTTATTAGTATTAACTGATGACCAGTCAAGGTTGAAGTCTCCAAGTATTACAGTTTCTTGTGGGTAGGTGGATGATGCCCAGCTAAGGAGATTTTCTATAACTATGGAGTTATTTCCAGGAGGTAGATAAGTACCGATAATATATATGGCTTTATTTGGGTTCAGTTGTAGCTTTGATATAAGGAGTTCAGTTTTGGTGTTCTCTAGGGGAGCATAGGGTACTAAGGATATATTTAGTTCAGTCCTAAATATGAGTGCAACTCCCCCTCCTTTGCGAGTATTGCGGTCTTGTCTTATAATGTTATAACCTGGTGGAATGATTTCTGTATCCCTAGTGAGGGGTTTTAACCAGGTTTCAATTAAACATAGGATGTCGAAAGAGTAATATTCAAGAAGAGAGTGGAGATGGGTGACTTTGTTGTTAACACTTCTGATATTAAGGTGTCCTATGAGTAAGGAATGAGCATTAAAGGTTGGTAAATGAAGGGAAGAATTTGAGATAATAGGTGTGGCTTCAGAGGAAATAGTAGAGGGTCCTGGGTTAGGATGTATATCGCCATCTACCAGGGTAGAGGGGTTGTAGTTTAAGTGTGGCTTACAAGTAATCAACATTAAATATTTTAGTTTCCTTAACATGAGATTATTAGATTTAATATGGGATAGTCTGTGATATTTGGCTAAGAGGTAGGAAGAGGTAGAAGTAATGTTTGAATGTGTGAACTTTGGGGTTATTAAATTAGAGGCAGTTTGTTTGGAAGAGGTTTTAAGGTCATAATTATATTTTATTTCATAAGAGGTTAGGAGATAGGGTAGTGTGAGTACTAGGGAAAAAATGAACAGGGGTAATAGCTTGGCTGGGTTCTGTTTTATTATAGGGGCCAAGGATGGTGTTTTGTTGGTTTTAAAAGACATGGTGAGGAGTGGAGAAAAGGAACTCTCAGAGTAAAGGTTGGGCTAAGACTAAAGTGTAAGTAAACATGTCTTTAGAATGTGGGAGGAAACCGGAGTACCTGGAGGAAACCCAACTCCACACAGAAGGCACCCCAGCCGAGAATCGAACCAGCGAACCTCTTGCTGTTAGGTGACAATGTTAACCACTGCACCACTGAGCCACCTCCTTGTTGCTTCTGTGCACGAGGCATAGCACAGATCCTCATCAATGTGCATCCATAACACATGAACACTACTGATGTGCATGTGGCATAGCACAGATCCTCATCAATGTGCATGCATAACACATGAGCACTACTGATGTGCACGTGGCATAGCAGTGATCTTCATCAATGTGCATGCATAACACATGAGCACTAATGATGTGCATGTGGCATAGCACGGATCCTCATCAATGTGCATGCATAACACATGAGCACTACTGATGTGCATGTGGCAAAGCACACATCGTAATCAATGTGCATGCATAACACATGAGCACTACTGATGCTCGTCTTATCCTGTGGCTACACCCAAGTAATACCTCACTGCAGCTACAAGTGGCACATTTAATGAGCTCACTTCCTCACACTGATTTCTATCACTATTCAATCTTCACGAGCATCAGGGCTCATTGTGTAATCAGAGTAATGCAGAGGGCTGACCATAGTTGCATCCAAATGCCTTCTGAATTTCAAGGAGCTAGTCAATAAATGTGAGGTAGCAATGCTTAGCATTGCAACACTGTCCTGCTCCATAAATAATTATGCTGAAATGTTGCTTTAAAGGATAAACTCAAATAATGCGAAAGGAAGAACTGATTAAAAGAACAAGTTTTCCACAGTGGCATAGGATTCATTGCATTAAATTAATTTATGCAAAATAATTGATGAAGCTCTGCGAAACAGCGTGTCTTATTCTGCAAGAAATGCAAACACATTTCAAAGATCCAAGTTAAGTCCCACAGTGCTCTGTTACCTGTATGAAAGGTTTGATATAAGCTTTGAAAACATGGATCTCTGGAAGAAACAGACTGTATTAAAGGTATGTTTTCACTTCTTCAAAGCAACTAGTGTATGCATTTGACAATCAGAATTAGCATCTGAGCTTACTGCAGCCCTCTGGTTACTGTATAATCTGCATGCTACTTAGAAAGTGGGTTTAGTACTTTAGAACATACCTCAGGTCTTACAATACCTTACAAACCCACAAAAAGCACCATTGCATTGGTAAAAGGCACATTAGCTGGGTCTTAGAATAATCAGTTAAAATGCAACCTGTTACGAAAAAGCTACATTGAAAATTACAACACCCATCTTACATCATGTGGGCCAAAGGTTTTTTCTGACATTGTTATGAGCTAATTTGGAGATAGTTGGCTTCAACTCTACTGTAAATAATGGAAAATGCTGTGAAAACCCATGCTTTTTCCAGCACATAGATTAAAGCTGACATTATTACACATTAGGCAGAGGGAAGACATAAGGTAGTGAACTGCAAAAAATAGATTGATAAATAAAACCTGATTCACCAAGTATGATGGCTCACCTCTCAACCCAGCTGACAATGTAGCTTCAGCAAGCCACCGAAGGATCAAACAGGTTATAAAGATGATAAGCACCTTGATAGTGTGAATAAGGAGAGAGAAAAACAAAAAGTGAAAGTGAGGCTGTCTAGTAGTTGGTTAAATTTTTGAAATGCATTATTACAATGACAGACTGCCATGGAACAATATATGACACATATAAGAGACCAGATACAATGGATAATATGCTGGAACATGTGCTGCTTTGTACAATTTATAAAACAAAGATGGTTCAGATACAAGCTTTTAACGTGTATCTTTTCTAGAGTGATCCAGATGTTAAAATAGGCATAGAAACAATCATTCTTAGCACATTCTTTGTTATATTATAATGTAGAAAAGTTTAAACCTCTTCAAGTCATGAGGAACTGATAATGTTACCTGCTATATTACAAAATTTACTCTTAAGCAGCATTAAGTCATGCAAGAATAAAATTTGTGGAATAAAATACTCAAACTGAACTGACAGTTATTAAGATTATGATACTGACAGGTTTCTTGAATACTTACCAGAAAAAAACTAGCTCAAAAACAAATCAGATGCATTACTTTAAGTGATAAAGTTCAAAAGTAACATTTTGATTCAATGATTTGGGCTCTGTTTAGATTAGTTTATATGTAAACACTCCACCATGATAATGGTTACTGCACACTTAAAACAAGAACAACTGGTCTTGGCATACCTTGGCCAGGTTTTCTTAAGTGGTGGCCCTCTGAGGTTCAGAAGTCAGCTAATCAATCACTTTCTGTCAGCCATGGAAATGTTCAGTGGATAAATAACCCCTCACTGCTTCAGTGATTTGATCCTGTCATCCTGTGCACTGTGATCTTCCACATCTGTATCACTTTAGTCTGAACACGCATTCACCTTACTCTTCTCTGCCTCACTCTGATCTCACTCCCTTTTGTCTTTTTACAATTCTGTCTTACTTTCTTGTACTAACTGATATTTCCACATTACTTCTGTACTCAAAAAGGGAGTACATCTGCTATACCCTTAACATTTTTTTCTGATGTCTTGCTGACCGAGCTTCATATCTTCCGCATTTTATCTACCTAATTTTACAAATGGCTGCATTTAACAGTGACTTCTTCCTTCCTGAAAGGTTTGTTGTCAAGACACCAGGAGAATACACATATTATTGGTTGCATTCATTTGTTAATTCATTCATTCATTCATTCATTCATTCATTCATTCATTCATTCGTTTAGTTGTTTGTGTATCGATTCAGGGCACCAAGCAATTTTTAATGAAGCCAGGGGATCTCCACAGAATAAACTGTGCTAGGAGTGGACCTAAAAGTAATTAAATGAAGATACCCCTCAGCAGGAAAAAGGAAATAATGACAATTTACTGGCCATTGTATTCTAGGATACTAAAACTAATGTCTTTCGGCTTTTCCCGGTTAGGGGTCACCACAGTGGAACTCTGGTCTGCTAATGATTGGCAGTGGACATTTTACAGTGTCGAGTTGCCAGCCCGATGCCCAACCTTCAAAAAAGGCATACCCATTCACACACGCACCTACCTACCTGCATGTCTTTAAACGTCACTAGACTGCAGGGAGGACATGCAGACTCCACACAGAAGGCGCAACAGCCGAGAATCGAACGGGAGAAGCTCTTGCTGTGAGGCAACAATGCTAACCGCTGCACCACCGCGGCTCTTGGTATTCTAGGATGCTAACTTTGTAAAACTTATTTGTAAAACTTAGAAATAACACAAAAAAGGTTCAAAAACCGAAATCCTCCAACCGTTGTAACAAATCAGTAATATCCACTTTCGTCAATAACATAAAACCAAATCCAAGAGAAGCAAGCGATAAAGTAAAAAACATTTATTTTAAGCGCTTTTCGTCTACCATACAAGAAAGACTTCATCAGAAACTAAATTCAAATTTTAAAAGACCGCCTTTTGTATACTCAGCTGGTCTATCAGATAGCAAATATTTAAAGACACAGTAAGTTAAAAATACAAAATTGTAAAGTACTTTCAGGACGTGTACTTTCTAAACTATTTGCAAACAAACGCTCGCACAATGTTTCTAAATTAATAAAAAAATACAAATATAATTCCTAAACTATAAAAATAACTATCAAACAATATGTGTATAAAAACAGCTTATCACGTCACAATGTTTGTCCATGTGAAAAGTAAGATAAAATGAATTAAAATGAGATAAAAGTAAAAATAAAATGAAAATAAAAAAAAAAATTATTTTCATTTTATTTCTACTTTTATCTCATTTTAATTCATTTTATCTTACTTTTCACATGGACAAACATTGTGACATGATAAGCTGTTTTTATACACGTATTGTTTGATAGTTATTTTTATGGTTTAGGAATTATATTTGTATTTTTTTATTAATTTAGAAACATTGTGCGAGCGTTTGTTTGCAAATAGTTTAGAAAGTACACGTCCTGAAAGTATTTTACAATTTTGTATTTTTAACTTACTGTGTCTTTAAATATTTGCTATCTGATAGCCCAGCTGAGTATACAAAAGGCGGTCTTTTAAAATTTGAATTTAGTTTCTGATGAAGTCTTTCTTGTATGGTAGACGAAAAGCGCTTAAAATAAATGGTTTTTACTTTATCGCTTGCTTCTCTTGGATTTGGTTTTATGTTATTGACGAAAGTGGATATTACTGATTTGTTACAATGGTTGGAGGATTTCGGTTTTTGAACCTTTTTTGTGTTATTTCTTAGTTTGTTTGCTGTTTTTTTTGGTATAGTTATTTGTAAAACTTATTTGTTTTCAGTTTTACTTCATTTAGAGGCCTTATTAAAATTTTATCAAGATTAAAGTGATTATAATTCATGAAGGCATTTTGCTCACTATTATTACACTTATTAATGAACTGCAATATACTGACTGCAGAAAATGCCTCCTTACCACTGTTATGGTTTGAGTTACTCAATAGTTAAGAAAAACACATCAGGTAACCTGCTCCATTTCAAAGTTCATTGATACATAAATTGAGTTATAGATGTAGGCTACAATTTGCCTAGGATATTTGGCAGCTAGAAAATGTATTCATCATGCAAAGTCAATCTAAAGTTTCCCAGAAATGGCAGTGATTATTTTTTGGAAGCTTGAGACTGGGTTGTTAATGGTCTTCATGCGTGATTCCTCAGTCAACAATTTAGAGCCTAAGGAAAGTCACTAGACAATTCTCCTGACTGCCCCTATGAAGAGGCATTTGTGCCTAGTGGTCTAATAGTTTCGCAGTTTCTTCACTGCACAAGTTTCATATGCCATTAGAAGTGTAGCTTCCTGAATACCACATTCGTATTTCCTATTACCCATATAATATCCCACTTAATTGTAAATATAACCATATTCTTTGACTTTCGGATTCCAGTACCTAGACATTATATGAGTCGAGCACCTATCAAATTTTCTAGTCCCATTAAGCTAAACTAACAATAGTGTTCCTTTTTCTCATAACCTACCGTTTGGTGTATAAATGATTAGGCCTATATATTTCTTGAAATCATCGCCCACAATACCTTATATGAAATGCTGTATAAATTTAATTGTTTTAGTCCATCAGAGTAACTAAGATTAACAATACTAAATACTAAAAAAAGATTCCATTTTTATTATTGGTCTTATTATGGATTCAAGCATAGGGCCTATTGTATTTAAATCTCTTGATTCTGCATTGGTTAATATTAAACCTACATAATGCATGTTAACATGTTGTTTTAAGGGGTTCAGTTGTTATGCCTTGTTCTTTTATAGTGGATAAAACTACAAGTTGGTGATGGACCTTCATAATATTTACTTTCCAGTTGCACCATTTAGTACAACTTTACTTTTATTTTGTTAAATCATAGAGCCATTCTTGTAGCCCATAATTCAGTGTCACTCAAGTAATTGTTTATAACCTCAGTGTCATAGTTTTAATTATTGCTCCATCTTTACAGTCATCTGCACACTTTGAAATCCATAATTTTTACGCAGGTTTTACAATTGAAAAGACAATAATAAATAGTACTGGGCCCAACACCAAACCCTGAGGAACTCCAGTAGTTATATCTTTCCAAGTAAACAAAAGACCATACATGACAACACACTGATTCCTATCCTTTAATAAGTAGTCTGGCCTTTTTACTCTATAGTGATTTATACCCGTATGAAACATAGTCTCTGTAATCTGATTGTTTAACCAGCAATCAAATGCTTTGGCTACATGCAGATAAACTAGTATACATTGCTTTTTCTTATACAACAGAGGAAGGTTTATCATAAAATGTTGGATGTGATATTAAAGTACAACAACCACTGGTGAATCCATGTTGCACCTTATCTGATGTATAAGGTCTACTCTATACAAGCCATTTCTTATTAACAACATTGTGATGCATCTTAGAAAACATCTACAAATATTATAAGTTAAAATAATTGGTCTTTAACTGGACACATCCTGTTTATTTCCCCTTTTATAAACTGGGAACAGAGAACAAAAGGTTAATTCAGATAAAAAATCACTTTAGCTAGCAGATCTAGGAGACTCTCTCTGATGCCCTCCCCGTGGGAGGAATAAAGATACCTTATTCAAATTCCAAGTAGTTTATGCAATTAAGTAGGTAGTTGGATGAGTGTTCTTCTAATACATTACATTCAACAGGTCAATTATTTAAAGGTAGTTACAGACAATGGAGGAGGGATCCAGGAGAGCTGATTGGAGGAAAATCTGGGAGATAGAAAAACAAGGAACCAACCAATCCCAAAGCTTAGAGGTTAGTCCCTTGTTTGAATATTCCTGAAAGACCCATGAGGGTTTACCATCTCAGCTGCCTGTGGAACCTCATCCTTAGTTAAAAGGTTTTTAATTTTTATTTTTAACAAACAAAAATGACAACAGAACATGAGCTACCACAATAGAACTATACGTAACAAAACACTTTCTCCTGAACGTTATCAGCTTCATACGTATAATAGAGTGGTTTGTAAAGTGGTTTACAGTTTCAGGATGTGCTCACTTTTACATGGATCATATTTCCTGAAATAAACCATGAAAGTCTAATCTTCTCTTCTCTAATTGTTGCTGTTAATATTAAAAGTCCAGTCAAGAAATTAGATCTGTAGATTACTGCATCTACTTTGGCACAGTTTGTCTAGTGATCTAGTAACACAGGAAAAAAAGCCATTCTGTTCATTTTATTTTTTATTTATTTAATTTTTTGCGATCTCAAGATGTATACAAACCTAAGCAGTAACCGTCAGAAGTTTGAAAATGCTTTTTATGCCATGATTTGTGCAAAACTAAACAGCGACTTTCAGGTGATTTTGAACACTCTTTTAGGACATTAGCTTTCCTTTTTACTTTTTTTTTGGATGAAAAAAGGGGGGCAAACATTAGCCTCCAGTATGATTGACAGCTTATACCCATACTAATTTCATCAGCCTCTTGCATCATCTAACCCTACCCTGGGTCCCATGGCACCTCCCCCTCCCAGTTTCCAGCCCATTATCTACCCAGGTGCAGGGATATTTAACCATCTTTTGCACTGACTTCACCACCTGGAACCTGAAGAGAGGAAGAATCTGAAAAAACATAGCCCTCACTAACTGCTAAAACTAAGAAGAGCTTGATAGTGATGATCCCAGAGTGGGCACCATAGAACCATGCTTTGAGACAAGGGGCATTCTGTGTCTCACAGTGGATACACCACAGCAACCACGTATGGATGTTCTAGCCACTTGGCCTGCATTTAATATAATATCTGTAATTTGTAGTACAGTGGAAATTGTTATTCCAGGGCACCACTCCACAATGCTGTATTCTTTACCCCACATGAGAAGTTTTCTTATGCTCAAAGAAGATCCGAGATACTTATTTTTATTAAAGATTTTGTATTGTCTGCAGTCCTTCACTTGGTGGATTTTTACTCCACAGGCACAAAAAGCCTATATGAAAGGTTTGGAGGTCTCAAACTGTACTTAAATTTGCCCTCCTACATGTGCACATCCATGTGCTTTGTACAAATGAGCAGTGTGCCTTGTTTCCACTGAAAGCTATTTCTCTCGATGCATGTATTTTTCAAAAAATGGAAGCCACTCAGTGCATCTCTAAGTGGCTACCTCCATTTGCAGATCAAAAAGGTATGTTTTCATCAAGAAAATAAATGGGGACTAGCCACATTAATTATGTATATGAGCCTCCTATAAGCAGGCACTGTAATCCTTTTTGTCAAACAAGAGAAGATTAGTCTTTCATAATATATTTTGGAAAATATAAGCCACATAAAAGTGGACACAGTCTCTCATATTATATGTGATACAAACATTGATGAGGACTAGTCAGACTGGAAGAATTTCTGTAATAAAGCTTTCATAATTTGTTTCAAGGAATATGATCCCCACAAAGGCAGACACAGCCTCACATATTACGTGTAATACAAAACAGACTATTAAAGTCTGGTAAAAGTCTTATAAATGCAGGCATTTTCCATGATCAAACTGTAAACAACTCTACAAACCACTATATTAGATGGACTTGATGAAGCTCAGGTGAAAGTGTTTTGCTTATGGTGTGTTGTCATTTTTTGTAAGAATGAGGGTCCACAGGCTACTGAGTTGTTAAACCTGTAGGGATTTTTCAGGAATATTCAAACAAGGGACTAACCTCTAAGCTTTGGGATTGGCTCCTTGTTTTTTCATCTCCAGATTTTCCTCCAATCTTGTCCCCTGAACCCTTCCACCATTGTCTGTAACTGCCTTTAAATAACTGACCTGTTGAATGTAATGTACTAGAACAAGAACACTCTTTCGTCTACCTGTTTAACTGAACAAACTGCTTGAAATTTGAAAAGGTGTCTTTATTCCTCCCACAGTGAGGACATCAGAGAGAGTCTCCTAGAGCTGGTAGCTAAAGCGATTTTATCTAAACTAATCCTTTGTAATCTGTTTCTTGTTAGTCCTGTCATCCTCTGGGTCACAGATGGAATACCACAGTTCATTCAAGCTTTCTGGATTACCTTTATAAACTGGGGTTACATATGCCTTTTTTTCACTCATATGGGATTTCCGAATTACCCTCAAAATTATTAAACATTTATAAGAACAATGTTGCAATGTAAGATGAAATATTATGTATAAACCACCCAGGGATGTTTTCAGGGCCCATTGAAAATGTCTTTTTGACATTTTAGGTGCATAAATTATCTTCCTTTATGATCATTGAACAAACTGATGTAAGATCATAGATATAATTCGAGGGACAGGCCTGAGTTCCATCAAACTTTATGTGGATAAACTGTGTACTAAGAATTTCTGTAATTTCATTCAGTGATATAATTAAAATACCATTAGATGTTAGAGGCCAAAACATAGAGTTTTTCTTTTTTTGCATTTACATATTTGTAAATTAATTTGTATTGTTCTTAATATTGATTAGGGCTTTCTCATAAGTTTTTTTTACTCTTAGTCCTAGTTTCAGCTGTCTTGAAAATGTATTTAGACATTGTTTATTATACCAATTTCTTTTTTACATAAAGTCTTCTTTTTCTATTTAGTAATCTTATTTCTAGATTATCATTCCATCAGCTTTTATTTTAAGGAGATTTTGTTTTTATTATTTTGACTTTATTTAAATATTTGTTATAAATATTCACAAAGCATCTCCATTCATCATAAAATGCAAAATTAAGAGTATTACGATGTCTATTTAGGTTTCTTAATAAACCTTTTGTCACTACTTTTTTTCAGATTATCATTAACGTCATCATCTCTCATCATCATCTGCCTCTTTTCCCATTTTCTACATGGGTTCAGATCATAACTCAAAGGGATTCCATTGTGGCAGCTAAGGATATGTGGGAAGAGACTAGACAAAAGACAATACAAAAACTGAGACATTGGAAGCTTTGTTATGAATATGGATAGTAAGATATAAGCAGTCAAAATGTTTTTAGTCCTTTTAGTCTTATACGCAGGTCAGGCATGTTTTATCAACCAGAAGAGAAGTTGTGGATAGCAATTAATAAAGAGCTGAAGGAGTCTATCTGGGAGGGGAAGACTGCAACAGTCAAGTGGGATAAGCTGATTCTTCCAATAGAAAAAGGTAGATTCTGATTATTCGATTTGAAGTGGCATTTTAGAGCTACACAGTTAAGACTCCTATAGATAGCACCAGCAGAAACCTATAATTCAAAATGGAAACGGATGGAGATGAAACAGGGGGGAGCTCAAGAAGGAAGAAGAGCCTGATATTTTGGATGCAGACCTTTAAGGAGCATAACAATAATCCTACAGAAAATTATATTCATAAAGTAGCAGAAAGTGCTAAGAACTAAGCCAAGAGGGGAATGGGGAAAGGAGAAGCTGCTGACAAGAATGACTGCAGTTAGGGATACAGACAATAGGCAAGAGGGGGCTGGAATATATTGGAGAAAACTGGCAATGGAACCACAATACTGGGAGCAAATAACTAGAGAGGAAAAGGTAATAGAATGGGTGATGCCAAGAATTTATTTGCACTTCAGGTTAGAGATTGCCTTCCCTATCAAAGATTGATATCAGAGTATAGGCAAAGGAAAAAAAATAGGGGGGTCCTTAATGAAAGACCAGCACTGGTAGAGCTTTTAGCAGAATTTAGAAGAGAAGTGGCTGTAAAAAGAATAATTAGTAGAGCATGTAAAATATTGCATGATATCTATAAGAATCAATCAGAGGAGGTTAGAAAGGATTGGGAAGAGAGACTGGATAAGCTATTCACAAAGAAACAATGAGAGGATATATGTATATCCCAAATATGTAACAAAATCTAGAAGATTTAGGATTTTTTCTTGGAAATGTTTATAGGTTCATAGGTTTATAGGTGTGTACTAAGCTAATGGCCCTGGAACCTTTACAAGCCTAGCCCATAGGATTACCCTGGCAATGTGCCACCTGACCTTAGTTCCCAGTGCCTCTGTCAAGTAGAGCCACTGGAGTGATCCCTGGGGTGAATTTTCTATTTCCCATCCAGTCATCAAGATTTCTCTTGAAGAGGGTCAGTGAGGTGCTCTGTTTGACATGTATGGGAAGTCTATTCCATAGCATGGGCAGTCTCTGGGTTATGAAACTGTCCCTCCAGCATGTTCTGTTGATTGTGGTAATGAGGTTGAGGTCTCTGGAGTGTGTGGATGGATTTAGATTTCTTTAGATATAGCATTTATAACAGAGCTGGGTCACACATGGCTTTATAAGTCAAGCAGAGATCACCTCTAAGTAGGCGATATAAAATAGAGAATAGTTGGAGTTTTTTTAATCTGTCCATATAGGACAAGTGTTTAAGGCCTAGGATCCTCTTTGTGAGGTACTTTTGTGGCCTCTCCAGTTGTTGCAGGTGTCTAGTGAGGTGCCAAATGGGGCATTGCACTCAATGATTGGCCTAATGAGGGAAGAGTAGAGGGAGACAATGACCTCTTTCTTCCTGGATGCAAAACCTTTAGTAATGAGATATACCACATAGAAGAACTTTCTGACCACAGTGGTAGTGTGGTGGTCAAAAGAGAGGTTGCGGTCAACATGTGTTACAAGATCTCTTATAACGACTTCTGTGTTCAGTGCACTACCATTGATGTGGTAGTACATAGATATTTTTATACCCCAAGTAGACTCCAGAGAATTTTTCCTCAGCTAAACATTAAATGTTGGAGGTGTGATGGGGAAGAAAGATATAATTGGGAACATATTTTCTGGGAGTGTATTGAGTTGGCAGACTTTATTGATTCCCTGCAGACTACTCTATGAGAGATACTGCTTGAGCAAATTGGTGCATCTAGGGAAATGGTTTATCTGAGCTATGATACAGAATCAGAATTGCCTAGACATGGTAAGGCCTTGCTGAGTCTAATTATGGTGGCTGACAAAAAAGAAATACTAGAAAATGGAAATCAAAGTCTAAACAAACTGTACTGAAATAGTAAATATATTAACAGAGATAAAACAACTGGAATTGGGATCCTTAGAAAAGGGCAGGAGCAAATTGCATAGGAAAAATGAGAATTGTGGGAACAATACATACAGGGGAAGAATGAGGTTTAAAAGAAGGCAGGATTTGAATGAGCTATGTAATGCCTGACTGATAATGACTGGGTAGATTATACGTGATGCATAATGTTTGCAACTAAAATTATATCAATATGGTTTGTGATGCATAATGCTTTTAACTAAGATTATGTCGATATGGTTCATTTTCATTTAAATAAATATATGATTGCCTATGTCATAAGTGATAATTTAATAGAGATGTTCCTTGTTTAAAAAATATTCAGTTATGAATATTAATTCTTGATATACTAATCTCCAATGGATTGTAAAATGTTAAAGTCGCAAATCATTTGGAAAAAAATGTGATCCAGGTTATTTTGTAGTCTAGTCAATCTTAACACACATCGATCAAAGTTACAAGCACTAACAATGTCAAAAAATAGTTTTCTCTGTAATTATTTGAATACCGGTTGTCCCAGTTAATTTTAAGGTAAATAAAGTCTCCTAGAAGTACAGCTGGTCTCTTGTGTAACATACTGTCTAAGACACTTAGAAAGTTGTCAGTGCTCCTAGTCATGCTACGAGTTATTTATACTAGGACAGGTCTTCATGTGCTCCAATGACTGATATCCCTTAACATTATACTATTTACTTCTGTATCATTGCTCTGTTTCTCAAGATAAGTTATTATTGATTCATTAGTAAGCAACATAATACCATCTTCCCTTTTACTAGTCTTTTTGGTTTCGTATTTATTAATGCCAGCAAAATTAAGATGTTGACTGTCTCATGCTTCTTTGATGAATCCAAAACTCAAGTTTTTCCTAATTATTTCTTAAAGGCTGAGCATTTGCATAATAACAAACAAGTGGTGTTGTTATTGTTGTAATATTGTCTAATTGTTTGTTTCTTTCTTTAAAGGAGACCAACAAATTTATGAATTTCTTCTTAATATTTTTTGTTAGTATTTCCCTTTTTTACTTAGTTTATCACTTGAAAATAATGTAGGGTCCACCTGTCATTTCTTCCCAAAGTGGTATAACTTTATAACCTTTGCGATACCCTTGTCTGTATATCTGGGAGAAAAATCTTAGCTTTTATTGGTATATAATCATTAAAATATGGAAAAGGAAAATTTTCACAAAACCTTATTTCATGTTCTTCAGAAATATCAAAACCAAATATTTCCTTGATTGTGTTTATATTGTTCCAAATAGGTGCAAAATCAGTCACTATTCCTTGTTAGAACACATATTCTACTGCAATAAGTAGATTTGGGTGTTGTCATATAGAAACTTCTGTCGTGTTCTCTAATTATGCACCTCAAAGCACATTGACTGTAATTAATGCTTCATTAATCAAAGTCAAGGGTTTTAACTGCAGGGGCATAAAATTAGGATTCCCTTCCCTTTTTGTTTCTTCTTCAGATTCCAAGTTGCACGCGACCTCAAATTCATCAGTTTCTCAGTGAACTGTATAATTTCATTACTACTTGAAAATAGTTTATCTTTCTGCACAACCCTTTTCTTGTGTTGTACTTTGTCTGGAGCATGAATAGTTACTTGTGTTATCCTTTTTAGAAATATGTTGTTATCTAAGCACTTTTTGTGTTACTTTTTTTCTGCAGGTTTATCACATAGTATTGGACCAGCTAACTTTATAATGCTAATTGTCTGAGTTTTTGCCTATCTATCAATCCTTTGACTACAGATGTATTTCTAAAATTGTTTACTCTTTCTGTTATTGTGTCACGTTATTTACCATCTTTTCCTGATAATCACAATTAGAAATATGTTTTCATGTGATAATATTAATGAGTTCTGATTGAAGTTTTTTAATGAATGAGTATTGTCAGATTACTCTATATGCTCTGTGACACTGACTTCTACTTGATTTTGTTACACTGTTTTATTATATGAATAAAAAAATACCATTGCGTATACACTGTGTATTCCTTTACTTGGATAATAAGAATGTATGGTGCATTTTAACCAAAACAGATTATTTGGTCCAGCAGTTAGAAATCTTGCATTGCAGTACTTGGTCCCAAAAACCAATTCTCTTCTGCGGTTCTTTTATTTAATTATTTGGTAGTGGGAGGAAATGGTCCAAAGAGACCATTTCTAGTCGTGGCTTAGGCCAGAACTCATAGCAACAATGTTATATAAATAATATAGGTGATAATGGTTGCTATACTAGAAATGATGAATTATAATGTTCAGATAAAACAGATTAAGGAAAACTGAACAATGCAGAAACATCACAATATAAAAGTATCTGGCATATATTGGCAGTTACTTTACATAATAAAGAATTGTATAAACTGTACACATATACTTAAGCAACTGCTAGTCTGAGTGTCAGAAAGATAAGGATTATTATATAACGTTAAAAATATCAAGTGCTGCATAAAAAATAAAGAAAATAATTTTATTATCAAAGAAAATCAATTATAATTCAGCAGTGATTTATTTCTGGGATAAGGGATTAACTGATGGTTTGTAAGTATTGCTGTCATGAACTGCAACTGATGATCATTAAGATATTTGTATGATATTTCTTTAAGAATATATTGGAAAAGTTGAGGCCTAAAGATAGAGTTGGAAGATAAGGATCTCAGGTTGGTAGGCAAGGAGGTCTACAGTGCAAAGGCTTGCAACTTCTATGTGAATTTTGCATGTTCCATCCACATCAATGTAGGTTTTTAATGCAGTCTCCAGTCCCCTCTCACATTCTAAAAATGCCAGGCCAGTAGACTGCTCATGGAAAATTGTGTGTGTGTGTGTGTGTGTGTGTGTGTGTGTGTGTGTGTGTGTGTGTGTGTGTGTGTGTGTGTGTGTGTATCTATGTATGTGCATATGGCCAAGAAGGACTAGTTTTCCTTCTAGGGCAACCTGCTTTGAATTTGCTTCATGTTAAGGTTGACTCCAGAATTCTGTGGCCAGTGTGGATGAAGGGGAGATTTTATAAGTTTTTGTAAGTGTTTTTACTCTTCTTAGGGAATATGAAGCCAGTATGTACCAGATGCGCACACTACTTGAAAACTGGATCCATACAAAATTTTTACAGGGTAAAAACACACTTAAGATAATTTGTGACTCAAAATACTTAGCATGTTGTACTCTACATTAATGAATCTTATCTATATAGAAAAACTCAGATGTGGAATATAAAACATGGCAGGTGACCATCTTAGACACGTTGCTAATTTCAAGTTCATTAACCATTCATTACTGACAAACTGACAACCCAAGCAATGCTGTATTTAAGAAGCAATAGTAGAGTAAAGGGGCACTGACAATCCTCTGTCTGGAGGCTATCCCTTTGCTTATAGGCTGCACAGTATAGAAGGACTTGCTTACCACTGTGGGCACATGTTGATCGAACCTAAGGTTAATCTTCACAAATGTTCCCAAATCCTAAACTACAGGGTCAAATCTTAGGGACATATTGTCACTGTGGTAATTAACCAGGGTGGTGGGTTTCCAAAAGGATACAATAATGTACTTTTTTCATTTAGTTTTAGTCCATGGCTCTGGTACCAGTTATTTGTTTAGGACAAATCTTCCTGCAGAATGGCTGATTAATTTGGGGATTGAGTGTCTGCTCCAACCTTGCAGTCCTTTGCAAACCTTGTCAGCCAGAGACCATTTGTGTTTACTTTAACTTCAGAGAAGTTGAAACAGACAGGAGAAGTCTTAGTACTGAGCCCTGTGGGAGTCCATTGGTGACCAGTCTTTTTGTGGAGGTAGTTTCCCTATCCTGACCTTTTGGGTCCTATCTGTGAGTCAGTTGGCAATCTGGTGGGTGATGTAATGGTTTATTTCCAGTGGGGTAAGTTTCTTCAGTATATCTGAGTGAGGTATTGTGTCAAAAGCTTTGTCCAGCTTTAAGTACACAGTATGCACTGTTCTGCCTTTTTCCATTGCTTTGGTGACCTTTTTAAAGAGGAGTACCAAGTTGAGTGAGTAAGTCCTACCTTTATCGAACCTCAACTGGGATAGGTCTAGTGTCTGGAGGTTCCCTATGTCCTTAGTGATTAATTCCATTTTAAGACTTTCCATGGCCTTACAAATGTGGGTTGTCAGACTTATGAATCAGTAATTAACCAGATCAGTGGACAGCCCCCCCTTGTGTAGGGGTAGGACCATTGCTGTCCTCCATTGGCATGGTACAAAGCCTGTATGGAGGCTAAGGATGAGCAGCATGGTCACATGTGCAGATAAATCATTCTTCATCTTACTTAAGATACATTCTGGGATATTTTCACGGTGCATTGCTGTGGTATTATTGGTCTTTGAAGCACATTCAGGACTTGGTTTTGCGAGAAAGTGTGGGTGGTAACTGAAATATCATGTGAGATAATATGGAGGAAAGAAGGGTGACGCTGGAACTGAATTTATCAGCTAGCAAGTTTGCTATATCTTGCTCTTTGGAGTGGGTGATGTTCGCAATCAGCTCAGCATTTTGCTGCTTAGAGCTCTTGAGTTTGTGAATGTAAGGCTTTTTAGTTGTCCTTTGCATGGCTGGCTGTCTATGATTGCTTCTAACTTTCAGTCCTCTGCAAGCTTTGATTAAACTCCTGAGTTGCTTATTTATTTTAATAATGATGGATCTAGCTTATTGAGGGTTACTGTTGGCTATGATTCTGTTCTATTTATTATAAAGCTCATTTCTGTTGGGGCTTCTCTCCCTGGGCCTCCACTGAACAGGTTTTTTTTTTTTTACTAATTCTAGTTGGACAAACCTGATAAACAAAAGCACAATAAAATTAAAAAAAAAAATAATAAAATAAAATAAAATAAATATGTTGTGGTTCCACCAGGGATGTTTGTTTTGGGGTTAACACTACACTTGTTGCTACATGGTAGTTAAGACCTTAGTACAGCGAGGTGAGTAATTAAAGGGCAAGCTTTTGTGAAAAGCATTGTTATGCAAATTATAAAACAGGGAATACGACATACAATAATTTGCTAAGACATGCATGGGTTTACTCCAGGTGCTCTGGTTTCCTCCCACACTCCAAAGAGATGCGATAGGTGGACTGGATGCTCCAAATTGGCCATAGGTGTGAGTGTGCATGTGAATATGTGGTATGGAAGAACAATCACAACAGGACAGAGAAAGTGTGGGTGGTAACTGAAATATCTTGTGAGATAATATGGAGTAAAGAATGGTGAAGCTGGAACTGAATTTATCAGCTACCAAGTTTGCTATATCTTGCTCTTTAGTGTGGGTGATGTCATTCACAATCAGCTCAGCATATTGCTGTTTAAAGTTCTTGAGTTTGTGAATGTAAGGCTTTTTGGTTGTCCTTTGCAAGGCTGGCTCTCTATGATTGCTTCTAACTTTCAGTCTTCTGCAAGCTTTGATTAAACTCCTGAGTTACTTATTTATTTTAATAATGATGGATCTAGCTTACTGAGGGTTACTGTTGGCTATGATTCTGTTCAATTTATTATAAAGCTCATTTCTGTTGGGGCTTCTTTCCCCGGGCCTCCACTGAAAAGGTTTTTTTTTACTAATTCTAGTTGGATAAACCTGAAAAACAAAAGCACAATAAAATAAAAAAATAAATAAATAAAATAAAATAAAATAAATATGTCGTGGTTCCACAAGGGATGTTTGTTTCGGGGTTAACACTGCACTTGTTGCTACATGGTAGTTAAGACCTTAGTACAGCGAGGTGAGTAATTAAAGGGCAAGCTTTTGTGAAAAGCATTGTTATGCAAATTATAAAACAGGGAATACGACATATAATAATTTGCTAAGACATGCATGGGTTTCCTTCAGGTGCTCTGGTTTCCTTCCACACTCCAAAGAGATGCGATAGGTGGACTGGACATTCCAAATTGGCCATAGGTGTGAGTGAGTATGTGGTATGGAAGAATAATCACAGCAGGACTGGCCACCCGGCCATGTAAACTAATCACAAGATGATTGTCAGTGTTGAAATGACACCCCGACACCATGTGCAAATATGGGATAAAGGGGCTGTGGATGGATTGATGGATATTGATTTATACAGAAAAATCACCATTCTACTGCATCATGATGCGAGTGATCATCATGCAACTCAGGTAAACTTGCTCCTAGTAAGGAAAGGGCATTGGAGTAGAATCAGTGACTGCAAAGTCATCCTCAGTGAAACAGTCAGCCTACAGTATAAACCATTGCTGACCATAGTCAGCTGCAAAACGTGGTCAGAGAAAGTTTTAAGGTCAACAGAGACAAGGCTGAAAACTTGGAATTTCTCTGGAGAGAAAGTACAACAGTTCAAAGAATTACTGAGGGTGGAGTTGAAGAAGGGCAGTGCCTCAAAACAACATGTCCAAGGACTACATAACATGTATGTGGCCAAGCCAGGTATAGAAATAATGTACGTAAGAAAGCTGATTTTGGAATGCAGATGTCCAGGAAGTCATTAAAGAATGAAGAAGTGCAGGAAAAAGTGTGCAGTAGAAACTATAACAAAGAGTCTAAGACAGCAGTTGCAATAGCAAAGAACAAGGCATAATATCATCTTCTTGAAAGTGACTCAATAGAGGAAGGAAACTCTATGAGGTTGCAAGGCAAAAACAGAAAGATAAAGACAGTCATCAGACAACCCTTCAAGGGATGCCAGCAACAATCTGAGCAACAGTCCACAGAACATCAAATGCAGATGGAAGGAGTACTTCCAGCAGCTCCCAAATGAAGAGAACCTAAAATTTTGAATGTTCAGAAAAAAAATAAATAAAAAAATCTAAATCTAATCTACTTTAATAAACCAACTCCGAGACTGCACTATATTGAAGTAAACGTAAATCTCCCCTTACAGATATTTTTGTTTACTCGTTCGACATTCTGCACTTTCACTATTCTCGTGTGGACAATGTCAGATCCTCCAAAAAAAGGAAGCCAATCTGGTGGTCCCTTGCCATAAACAAACTCTGCAACAGAAGAAAGAAACTGTTGCAAAAATGAGTAAAATCCCATGATTGGAGGAACTCCGTGATCAGCCTCAAGCTATGTCCCCACTGAATGGTGCACAGCAACAATTATCCCACCCCACAAATGGGGAGCTACCACAGACCCCGAAAACTACCACCCCATTAGCCTGATGAGCCTGGTCTGCAAGGCTATGGAACATATCATCATGGAACTTATAAACAATGACATTAGTAATCTCCAATCTCTGGACCCCACCCAGTTCGGGTTTGTAAAAGGCAGATCATGTCTCCTAAACCTGATAGACTTCTTTGAAGCAGTCACCAAAGCCGTAGATGAGGGTAAGGTGGTTCACACAGCCTATCTAGATCTCGCCAAGGCTTTCAACACCATCCCCCACTCTGGAATTATAGATAAACTCACTAAACTAGGTATAAATCCCTATGTCACAAGATGGGTTGCCAACTGACTCACTGACAGAATCCACACTGTGAAAGTAGCAGACTCTAAATCCAATTTCAGACCAGTGACAAGTGGAGTACCACAGGGTTCAGTCCTAGGTCCTCTCCTGTTTGGTATCTACTTCTCTGAAGTACAGACTAACACAGAAGGTCTTTGGCTAACAAAGTTCGCAGATGACTACAAACTAGGAGCCATAACCAAAACTCCTAATGATGTGGACATCCTACAAAAGGGCCTCACTGAGACAGATGCCTGGTGTTAAAGCCATGGCCTCAAGCTCAATGCCAAAAAGTGCATTATCATCCTTTTTGGAAAAAACTTGTACCCATGAACTACCACATAGGTGGTAGTCTACTTAACACTGAAAGTGTGATAAGCGACCTTGGGACACAGGTGGACAGCAGTTTCTCCTTTGATAATCACATCACCACAGTAGTCAGGAAATCCTTCTATGTGGCACACCTCATCACAAAAAGATTCTCATCCAGGAAAAAAGAGGTCATTGTTCCCCTCTACTCATCACTCATTATACCCATTATAGAGTACAATGCTTCTTTTGGTATGTACTTCACAAGACATCTACAACAACTGGAAAGGCCACAGAAATACCTAACAAAGAGGATTACTGGACTCAAGCAGATGCCCTACACAGACCGTCTCAAAAAACTCCAGCTTTACTTTGTCGCATATCGCCTACTCAGAGGCGATCTCTGCCTAACAAACAAAGCTATGTCAAACCCAGAGCTGTTGGACATGCACCACTTAAAGAAATCCCAATCCCTCCGAGCTACACGCTCTAGGGATCTAAACCTTGTCACCACAATAAACAGAACATGCCGGAGGGATAGATTCCTGTCCCAGAGACTTCCCATACTCTGGAACAAACTACCTATCTATATCAAACAAAGCTCCTCATTAACACTCAAGAAAAATCTTGATGATTGGATGGGAGATAGGAAATTCACCCCGGGGATCACCTCTGTGGCTCTGCCTGACAGGGGTACAGGAAAATAATTTTCTTGGGTGGCAAAAGCCAGGGTACCGTTTGGCTAGGCTTATATAGGCCCTAGGGCCAATAGCCTAGTGCTTACCTATGAACATATAATGGTTCGATCATTAAAGGTCGACCTTTAGTGATTCAAACCATTAAACTTTTGATGTTCTAATATAGACCCATAATGGCATAAAATGGGGGAAGTCAAAAAGAAAATGAGAATTGATATAGAAGGAAAAATAGTGGAATGGTTTAGCAGCTTTAAGTATCTGAAAGAGATGGTTGAGGAAATGGGATGTCTGAATGAGGAGATCAAAGCTAGAGTATGATGGGCTGCAACCAATGGACACAGAGTGTCACGTGTACTATATGACAGAAGAATGCCAAAGAAGCAATGAAGGCAAAAAAGTTGAGGAAGCTAGAGGTGATGGAGATGAAGTGCTTGAGATGGGCGGTAGGATGCACATTGTGGAACAGATGAATAAATGAGGACATAAGAGCAGAAGCCAAATTAGCTCCAATTATAGAAGAGGTCAAAGAGAACAGATTATAGTGGGTGAGGCACATGCTCAAGAAAGCAGAAGACAATCTGGTGAATAAGATTTGGGACAGCCACGAAGAACGCAAGAGAAACCAAGCACATCCAACAAAGAGATTGATGGACTTTTTGAGGGAAGAGCTGTGGCAGTCTAGTATGAGTGTCAAAGAAGGTAGAGGAGTGGCAATGAATCAAAACAGATAGTGACAGCTAACACAACATCCCGACTCCATGTCAAAAACAGGAAAAGGGGTTGATAATGATAGTGATGATGATGATGATGATGATGATGGCCTCTATGCCCAAACAGCCCAATATCTATTCAGAGATCTGACAGCATGGGAATATCATGCATGCGATTCTCATAAAACACTAGGCAATCATTTCTGAAAAGTAGAATCTGAGTTTCAATTTCTGCCATTTCCCAGAGGGTAAGGTCCTTATGGAGCAGATTAGTTCTGCCTGTAGCTCAATGGCCAGTAGAAGCAAGAATCGAGATAAAGGGCTCCCATGATTGCATCCTTTTCCAAAAGAAAACATCTGTCAGTACAGATCTACTTCACTTGACTTAAAACTCATTTGACTGACACCCAACTGACCTAAATTTCATTTGACTGACAATTCATTTGGCTGACTCCCATTTCACCGACAGGTTACAATGTGGAATTTCAACATACTAAATCTTAAAGCATAGACAAGAACACTTAGAACACCAATAACTAACCCTTTCCAGAACTTAAAAACTACTTACTTACCCTCTTAACAGAAACTGGACAATGTACAACCAAATTAGGTGGGGGGAGCTATGCCCCCCACACCCCCAATGTAGGGGCTGTGCCCCCCACCCCCCAATTATAAATACGAACTCCAGGATCACACTACAGTGGGGAAAAGGGCATATACCTTTAACTTGCCTTACAGTACTCTACACGCTGCCACTACTGCTGGGAATGCACAAAACATTCACCATGTTACTTTAGATACTTCCTATAAAAATGTAAAGAGGCAAACACACATTTAGAAACACTACAGCACTACTTTCTCCATGACTATCGGAATTCTAACAATTGGCTTTATCACAAGCAAGTCACAGTTGAAGGAAAACCTGCAACAAGTGTATGTCTTAAATTTTGGTGAAATGGGAGTCTGTCAAATGGTTGTCAGTCAAATGTGTTTTAGGTCAAGTGAAGTAGACACATCAGCACAGAGGTAAAGGGTGCATTATACAGAGAGTGTGAACACTTAGGATAAAAGGCTACATAAAGCATGTTATGTCCAGTACCATCACAGAAAGTGCAATGGACGGCATCAAAAGCTTTCTCAAAGTCTACCATTACAGCTGTAGCTGACTGAGAACATTTTTTAATTCTGGCTATATAATAATAAAACTTTACAAAAATGGTCCGTACTAGGTTTACCCACTACAAAGTCAAAATATCAAATATTCACCACAAAACAATAATCCTGGGTGACTTAAGCACGGATTGGCTCTCCCTCACCTCTGCCTCTTCCTCACTGTCACTAAACCTATATGACTGCTCACAGCTCATTCATACTTGCAACCAGACTTAACAAGTCAAACAGGAAAAAAGTAACTCTAGACTGGTTTCTAACAAACAAACCTGATGAAATTTCATCTTCATTCTGCTATACACAGCCGAACGATACCCAACTGAAAGCAGCTTAATAACATTGCAGTCCACCTACATGCCGCTAACACTTCTGCATGCCTGCAATATTTTCAGAAACCTCTAATTCACCCTGAAAACTAAACTAGATATATTTACTGATCATCTGCCAGTCTTTGCCGTTAGAAACACAACCACTTAACCCAAGACAAACTGTTTTAAAGAGGTATGAAATGTAACAACCTTTAATAAAGAAACTTTGTTAACCATTTCTACTTCTATAAATTGGACTACTCTCAGAAACCATTCCCCTAGATGATGAAGACCACCTATTTAATACTACTTTTCTCACTAATCTAAATAAACTGGAACCTATATGCAGAAAGAGGCTGAAACAAAACAAGACACTGCCACCTGGTCATCTCCAACAACCAAAAATTAATGCAGGATGGAGATAAGGCATGGAAAACATGGCAAGTTAAAAAAACACAACAAAATCTCTGAAACTTCAGGCACCTTCAATCAAACCAAAATAAATGTTAAAAACAATAAAATAACTTTGTCGGCTCACAGTAAGACGTTGTCCTGTTCGATTCTCAGCTAAAGCGTCTTCTGTGTGGAGACATGCGTGAATGGGCGTACCTTCATTGAAGGTTGTGCGTCAGGGCTGGCAACTCAGTACATAAAAATCTACTGCCAATCATTAGCGGACCGGTGTTCCGCTGTGGCAACCCCTAACCGGGAAAAGCCGAAAGATACAACAACTATTTTAACCAACAAGATAATCACCAAAAAATCCTGTGACTTTCTGTAGCTACATCAGAAAACTTTTATCCCAGGATAGAACAGAGCAGCTCAATCCATACCCAGGCAGGCAACAGACAATATTGTTTCATTATTTAACTCCCACGTCACCAACACTATAAAATCACTAGTTATCATAAGTGCTAGCCATTCACCTTAGCTTAACATCCAACTCAGTGGCAACCATAACACTTTCTCTATCAACACTGTCCCTACCTCTGCCATTAAAAATCACATCCTAAACTGAAACCTACCACCCTAGTTGCAGATAACCTACCTGCTGAATACCTGTAAATCCCAGTAGGTGCCATTGCCTACCCCATCTCAATAATGAATAACAGATCCATTCAACATTCTTATGACCCTTCACTGTGGGGGAAATTATTCATCCTACCCCTATACAAAGGGGGAAACACAAACAACATTTCCAATTATAGATCCATAGCCATACTCCCATTACAAAACTCTTAGAAAAATAGATCCATTCTCAACTCCACAACCACATTCTTACGACTAACCTCCTGTCCTCCACTCAGTATGGCTTTAGACCAAACCACAGTACCATTACTGCACTAACAGACTAATATCACTAACAGCATTAATCATGGTCGCAGCACAGGTAATATTGTATACGCCCTCTTTTTGGTCCAATCTAAAGCATTTGAGACTGTGCCTCATAATAAATTACTCCATCAGCTGCCCTCCCTTGATGTGTTCTATATCAGTCTTTCCTGCTTCCTCAGCTACTTGTTTGACACATCCCAAGCTGCTAAACAGAAATCATCTCAACCTTTTTACCTATTTCTGCAGGTGTTCACTAAGGCTCCATACTAGGACAACTCCCATTTAATATATTTATTACTCAGTGGCATACCGCCTGTTCAGGGGCGATCTGTGCCTGACGTATAAAGCCATGTCCAACCCGGAATTAATGGACATGCTGCACCTCAGAAAATCCAAATCCCATTGAGCTATGCGCTCGAGAGACTTGAACCTCAGCACTGAAATAAATAGAACATGCTGGAGGGACAGATTCATAACCCAGAGGCTCCCTTCACTCTGGAATAAAATCCCAGTCCAGGTTAGGCAGAGTCCCTCATTGACTCTCTTCAAGAGGAATCTTGATGAGTGGATGGGAGATCATAGGTTTACCCAGGGTATCACTTCTGTGTCACTGTTAGACAGAGGCACAGTATACTAACCTCGAAAAAGGGCATAGCAAAATTAATTTAAAATGGGTGGCGAAAGCCAAACACACTCTGGCTAGGCTTATAAATGCCCTAGGGCAGATAGCCTAGTATGAACCTATGAACCTATTAATAATTTATATACTGCCTCAAAACATGCCAAACTAGTCCAGTATGCTAATCTTGCAACCCTTATTCATTGTGCCCAAAATCCTGTTCTTCTCCCGCAACTCACATGAGATTCATTTTTCTCAACAGAAAAATGGCTAGCAAAGTCAGATCGAATATTAAGCCCCCAAAAAGACAAAAAACTTCTTTTTCAGTCCTGTCTTATCCCAAATAAAAAGGTAACTTTCAAATTGCCTCTGCAAATAACACAAATGCTGAGGTAGTCTCCTATACTTAATTACTAGCAGTTACAGTAGATGACATCATGACATTCAATCTTCACATCCAACAAGTAATCAACAACACACACCAGAAGTTAGGCCTGCTATATAATAAAACAATATCTGACTAAAAACAGCCACATAACATTAGCATCTACCTACCTACCTACTGCTTACCCTTCTGAATGCCTTTCGTATTTTCACCAACATCTAGTTCACCCCGAGAACTAAACTAGAGCCATGCTATTGTAAAACAGCCACATCCGCTTCCAAGAAGCCATATTCCACACATCACTGTACCTCAGGTACTTGAACTGCCTTGAGCTATGTTACTGCCTCAGCTACTCCCAACTTCAATTCACACACAGATTAGTCTTTCATCCTGAAAAATGCCCTGCTCTAAATGGTATACTGCAATTCTACCCCACCGACAGAGCTCTTTGCTGTACTGCCAAATATGTCATCTCAGTTCAGAAAGCAGGAAATGCTCTTTACTCCAATTATATCTCAGAATTCTGGAACTCAGTTACTCCTCCAATCAGACACCTCAGCAATGCACATATCTTCAGAGATAAATTAGAACTATTCTTTCTTGACTCCTGGCTATGCCCCTGTTATTCAGCAAGCTAAATTATTCCTAAACTACCTCTCCTATGTACACAGACTCATCAGTGGCTATTCCTTTTCTATTATTTTTCGGTCTTCTACTCTTTTTATGACAACATTCATATAGTTATATCTAACCTAGTGTACTACTTAATTGCACCTAATGATGACTATGTTGGTACAAAATACA
>NC_056742.1:464246855-464329355 GCF_019279795.1 Protopterus annectens | reverse complement strand
GGGGGCTGTACTTAACTTGGTTTCCTAAGAGGGAGAAGACCATCCAGTTGTATATCTCAGCCATAGACTCTGATCCAGGGAGGAATGTTATACAGCTGTAGAAAAAGAATGACTAGCCATACTGAGAAACTTCAGCCTTATCTGTATGGAATGACATTCACTGTGGTTATAGACCACAATCCTTAAACCTGACTACATTGAGTCAGCCAACAAAATGCCAATTTATTAAGGTGGAGCCTAAGGTTGCAGGCATATGATATGACAGTACAGCACAGAAGTGGGGTCAGCAATGCCAGTGCGGATGGACAGTCAAGACAGGGTATGGGTTAATGTGTTCCCAGAGAGGTCTGTTTCTCTCAAACAATGTTTCTTCACTGTCACTTGAAAAAGTAGCTTGAGTCTTCAAAGGTGGGGGAGAGATATGATGATGTGAGGTATTGCCATCTGTCCCAGGGGGAATAGGGCAGTGCATGTGTAACATATGCCAGTATAGTTAGCTGGCATATGTTACCTAGAATCCTCGCTGTCTCAGTCACAAGCTAGCACATCAGGCACTTAGAAGCCTGTCTGTGCAAACACTATGAACCCCACACCCCCAACACCATCCACACCTGTACAACACACTTCTACATATGCTGAGGTTCTCAACACAAAAATACCTAAGCAAAAGAGACCTCCAAAGCAAAAACCCACACACACATCACAACCCACAGTGCCAAGCATTACACATAGTACACATGCCTGTGCCTCCCAGCTTCTAAGCCCAGCCACAAACCCAACGTACTTGTCACAGGAGACTCTTTCATGGTACACACAGATGTGCTCCTCACCAGGCTACACAAGGGAAAAGTTATGGTAAGTTGCTTGTTAGGTGCTAGAATCCACCATATCATGAATGCACTCAAGTCTCTTGACAACGGGTACTGTTATGACTCTTTCATAGTCCATGTTGGTGTGAATGACGTGAGATGTACCTGACAAAACCAAACTGTGTGCAGTCAAGCATTTGGGGGTTGCTAATGTCCTTGTTTATAAGGTCCATGATAATGTGTTCCATGGCTTTGGAGATCAGGCTAGTTAGGCTGATGAGGCTATAATTACCTAGGTCAGCGGACGCTCCACCTTTGTGTAGAGGGATGACAGTGTCTGTCCTCCATTCTGCTCAGGGTCTGGTTGAATAGGGTGGACTATATGAAGAGAGAGAAATGACTGAGCTTGCTAAATATGTGTCCCAGGCAGTTATGTCTCTAGCCTTAAGCAGCATCCTACCATCACCCAGAATGATGCGTCAATACAAACAAAACATAATTGACTTTAACAATTGGCTTAGTTTCTGGTGTCATTCCAAGGGGATCCAGTACCTGACAGCCTTGGAGGACATGATTGACAGACCAAAATGCTTTGCCAGATATGGCATTCATCTGCCTCCCCTCAGCTTCACGCTTCTGGCAAAGACTCTTGCCTCCCCATAGAGCCTTTTTTAGGCAAACTCATGAGCACAAAATTACCAACATGAAACATTCTTCTAAACTAAATTTAAAGATTATGCTGCTAAACACTAGGAGTCTTAGCATGAAACTGCACTCATTGCAAGCATTCCTCACCCTGGAACATGCTGACATTTGTAAAGTCACTGAAATATGGTTCAAAGCTGTGGAGAGCACCCCACCCTTACCAGGTTACTCATCCTTCCATACTTTTAGACCCCAAACGAAGGGCTACAAAGCCAAAGGAGGTGGAATTTCAATATTTATCAAAGACATACACACGTCCAGGCTGTTCAAACAGTATGATACACAGAAGACACTCCGAGTGTAGTTAACTGTTGATAAAACACCTATTCAACTCATAGCTAGCTACAGACCCCCAACCATGACTCAGGATACCCTCTCCACCTATCTAGACTTACTTGAATCCATCAAGATTCAACCCTCTACCCTGATCCAGGTTAAGTTTAATAATCCAACCATAGAATGGAAGACTTATTCTAGCCCAAACATGAATGCCCAGAGATTCCTTGACTTCATCAATGCCAATGCATTGGATCAGCTGGTCGACACCCTTATGAGAGGAGAAAATATCCTGGACCTGGTCCTAACCAACATGAGAAGTCACTCTAGCACCCCTACAGTGTCATCCTCCTTGGTAAAATCTGTCCATAAAGAGATCACTTTCGAAGTCACCATCTCCCCTGACCCCCCCTTGTCAGTGTCAAAAAAAAAAAATTTCCAAAGCTGACTACAATCTCCTGAGAGCAGTTACAAGCAGCTTCATAGCCACCATCCCTTCAGTTGGAACTAATTTCCAAGCCTACACCAAAAAACGATATAGGTTCATAGGTAGGTACTAGGCTATCTGCCCGAAGGCATTTATAAGCCTAGCTGGAATGTGTTGGCTTTCGCCAGCCCCTTAGATTAGTTCCCTGTGCCTCTGTCCAGCAGAGCCATTGAAGTGATCCCTGGGATCCCTATGAACACCTACATAGCTGTATGGACTCCACAATAACTGACAGGACCAAATCATCTTCCTCAAGGAAGAGTAAACCTGTCTGGTAGACAGCAGCAATAAACAAACTCTATAATAAAAGGAAAAAAATTGCTGTCCAGGACCAAGAAGGAGTAGGTGCCATGCTGGAAGTAATCTTTCCTTTGTCTGAACAAGCAAATAAGGTCACTGGTGAAATCCTCTAAGGCTAGCTTTGAGTCCACATTGGCCACATCCACTAAGGAGAATCACAAAGCCTTCTTCACATATGTCCACAGTCTTAAAGGTAACAACCAAATCTGCTCTGAACTGGTGGTTAATAACACCACATATACAAACGCTGTAGATTTAGCCAACCTGCTGGCAGTTAGGTTCAGTGAAAACTTCACCCTACCCATCAGTAAACTAGGACATTCCAGCACCTGCTCCACTCCCCTTAGCACCAGGGAGCAGGTCTTTAATGCCCTCTCAAAGGCAAAAAATACAGTATCCATGGGACCCGACAACATCCCTGGCTGTATCCTACATGAACTCAGGCATGAGCTCTCAGCTCCATTAGGCACTCTATTCAACCAGACCCTGAGCAGAATGGAGGGCATCCACTGTCATCCCTCTACACAAAGGTGGAGCGTCCACTGACCTAGGTAATTATAGCCTCATCAGCCTAACTAGCCTGATCTCCAAAGCCATGGAACACATTATCATGGACCTTATAAACAAGGACATTAGCAACCCCCAAATGCTTGACCGCACACAGTCTGGTTTTGTCATAGGGAGAGCATGCCTGTTAAACTTGGTCAACTTCTTCAAAACAGTCACCAAAGCCATGGATGAGGGGAAGACAGTGCATACCATCTACCTTGACCTAGTGGAAGCCATCAACACTATTCCCCACTTGGGCATAATAGATAAACTCTCCCAGATAGACATCAACCCATATGTTACCAGATGGGTAGCTAACTGTCTCACTGATAGAACCAACTCAGTCAAAATAGGGGAAGCCACCTCTAGTAGTAGACCCATAATAAGTGGTGTACCCCAAGGATTGGTCTTGGGGCCGCTACAGTTTGGGATATACTTTTCTGAGGTGCAAGCCAAAACCAGTGGTCTGTGGCTTACCAAGTTTGCAGATGACTGCAAGCTGGGCACTATCTTAAATTCTCCTAGTGATGTGAACATCGTCCAAGACAGCCTTACATAAACTAATGACTGGTACCACAAGCATGGCCTCAAACTGAATGCCAAGAAATGCATCATTATCTCCTTTGGGGAAAATGGCATCCCCACTAAATATCACATTAATAGCAATGTACTAAGAACACAATCAGTTGTGAAGGACTTGGGCACCCTGGTTGATAGCAACCAGACTTTTGACCACCATGTTGCCTCCATTGTATGGAAGGCTTTCTGCATGGCCCACCTCATAAGTAAAGGTATTTCATCTAGGAACAAGGAGGTCATAACATCCCTGTACTTCTCCCTTATCAGACCCATTATCGAGTACAATGCCCTGTTTGGCATGTACCTTGCCAAGCACAGGCAGCAGCTGGAGAGCCCACAGAGGTTCCTGACCATGAAAATCCAGGGTCTTAAACACCTATCCTATATAAAGCCCTGTCTTTTTATTCAGTCTTGTACAGACTGCTCAGAGTGACCTGTGTCTGGCATACAAGGACATCTCAGCCCAGCCCTGATGGAGTTGCTGCATATTTGTAAGTCAAAATCATGCAACCCACATGCAAGGCTTCAACCTGGTCTGTGACATTAATAGAACTTGTTGGTGGGATAGATTTGTGTCCCAAAGGCTCCCTCATCTGTGGAATAGACTCCCTCCCCATGTTAAGCAGTGTACCTCTCGAGCCCTCTTTAAGATGATCCTGGACAACTGGGTGGGAAACATAAAATACACCCCTGGGATTCCATCTGTGTCCCTGCTGGACAGGGGAAAAAAGTGTTGACTTTTTGGGAACATGGGCAAAATTCTTGGCTAGGCTTATATGGGCCTCTGGGCCGATAGGCTAGTATCATCCTATTAACCTATGAACCTATGGAGTTTTGTAAATAATTTTATGCCTTCTGTCTGTCACATTCACTTGTACATATGCTCGTGTTAAAAATGTATCAATAGTGTTACTATAACTGATTAAATGTATATGTTTAAGCAGAGAATTCTGGAAGGGAAGAGTAGAAGTTTTTGAAATTGTTCTATAGCGTTCAAATACTGCAACAGAGTTTAGCAAAGCCCTGATTGTGTATTGTATCAGAGTCAGGTGGTCGAATGCAATGTCATTCTATAACCAGCACTGTGAGGATGAAACTCACGCAGCAGCTTGTTTTGTTTTCTTTGGAGCATACTATAAAAATCTATGACCATTATCACAGTCAGTTCAGTTTGTTGGGATAGTTAGAAATTAGAAGCCCATCACCTTGCCTTGTGGAAGTGAGCATCTCAGCATCCTATCTTGCCTTGCTGTAGTTAGCTAGGGAACAGTCATTCTTTAGACAGGAAATACAGTGAGATTAATTAAATATTGTTTTTCAGCATCTGCGTGAATCTGTCCATCTGTGTTATTTTTATTTCTCCTGTGACTAAAGCTCTGGTATTTATTGTACTTAGATGTTTAGTATTCTCATGTTTATCAGTTTTATTATTGATTATTAAATATTTTATACCTTTTATTGTAGCTGATCTTTTAGAGAATGCTTTTAACATCTTGAGAGTATCTCTGCTTATTTTAGTGATGCTGTGGTCACTCCAAAATTACTTGCTGCTTTGGTTACACTCTATCCCTTATATTAGTATTGATTTTACTCAGTATAATTGGATACCCTTGTAAGAGTCTTAGAGTAGTTGACTGGTGGCAGCGTGGTTACCTTATGGTCTGGGAAGAAGAGGTACAGCTAGAAAATGCGTGCCAGCATTTCCCAGGAGTGTGTGTGTTGTTGTTGTTGTGCCTTTCGGCTTTTCCCGGCTAGGGGTCACCACAGCAGAACTCCGGTCCGCTAATAATTGGCAGTAGATTTTTACGTGCCGAGTTGCCAGCTTTGACTTACAACCTTCAATGAAGGTACGCCCATTCACTCCTGTCTCCAAACAGAAGATGCTCTAGCTGAGAATCAAACAGGGCAACGTCTTACTGTGAGGCGACAACGCTATTGCAGCACCACCACCGCAGTCTGTGTATAAAACTCAAATACCCAGCTCTGGGTGTGTCAGCTTCTTGGAACTGGGATACAGTGCTCCAAAGTGAGTCTTGTTTGGGATCTAGAGAGACAGAGAGTCCAGTCCCAAGTCTGGAACATGTTCCCTGTGTGCTTTTGGGGGAAACTGTGCTTGATGCAGAGAGTTAAATATGAAGATGCAGTGTGTTTTTCATGTGTTTATTTTTTGTGTGGGAGCCATGATTTCCAGGTGCTGGCCATCTAGGTCCTGTTTCTTTTTTGAGCCATCCCATAGGGTAAGGTTGGATTTTACTGTTTTTATTCTAAGAGGGGCCTGTTGATCTAGCATTTGTTGCACTGTAGAACTGAAATAAGTGATAGCATCACCTAGGGGTAGGGTTTTTAGAGTGGCCCTGTTTCATTCTTTTTAAAGTGTCAGTCAAAGTGTCTTTATGGAAGGAATTTAAGTTGTAAGCCTGGTTATAGACTTTTTTTGTTTAAGTCATTAAAGTGTCTTAGAGCATATTTGGGCAGGTGATTACTTATAATATCTTTTAAGCAGCCAGAAGTGGTTACATTGTTCTTGTACTGACCACCTACTGCTTCTTTTATCTATTCTCATGAGAGTATTAATGAGTTGTGTGAAGCCATAAAGACTGATTGGGATTGTGGATACTTCCAAGTTGGTAAGGTGCCAGTCAATATTAAGATCCCCTTGTATAATAGTTTCTTGTGGGATGTTGCTGTTAAACCAGTATAAGTATCTCCAGCTATTGTTGCGTTATTGCCTGGGTGTATATAAATTATTTTGGGTAGGAAGACAAAAACTGTGGCTATCTGGAAGGTGGGAATAGTTCATAGGTTCCTTGGTTGGTACTAGGCAATCGGCCCTAGGGCCTATACAAGCCTAGCCATAACAATTCCCTGGCTCTTTCTTCCCACACTATTTACTTCCCTGGACCTCTGTCTAGCAGGGCAACTGACGTGATCCCCGGGGTGAATTTCCTTTCTCCCATCCAATCATCAAGGTTCCTTTTGAAGCGATCTGTGAAGCTATGTGAGTCCCTTGGTAATTAAAGTTAATTTTCAGGGGCCAATTTTGCATCCTTCACTGTTAAATTTCTGCTTATAATAAATAAAAGACAAGGATATCCTTGGTGTGTTAAATAGTGGGCCAGGTGGCCTGCACTCACTTATACTTAAATTACCACTACAATGGCCAAAGAAATAGAATCACCGTCTAGCTACTAAACAATGGGGTTTGTCAGTAATTCTATAATATACAATTAGTTGTAAGAACAAATTAAATGCATAAGGAGATTTGCTGACTCCTAAATAATGATGGACATTGTAGCATATGTTAAATCAGGAGGTTTGCACTCTCATTCAGGGATGTCCTACTTGTTTTACTGACACATCACACCAAGTACTGAAGTGTTCTGGCATTATTTCTGAGGGGAAAGATGGAAAGGAACAGGTATTTGAACATAATGATAGTTAAGAAATATAGAGTACAGCTGTAAGACCAGGTTTCTTATTATTACATACATGTGCTAGACAAATAGACAGCATCAACAATATTAAACATCATGCTCCATGGGAATATTAGTTGTAAAAGAAGTTAACACCTGGTTTTGAGTGATAAAACATGTTTTTAATGTGTTTTTGAACTTAAATATAAGTGGCACTGGATAGTTATTGTTTTTTTTTAACATAGAGGCCTAATTTTAGCAAAAGCTCTAAGTTTTAACAACACCTTCTTGGAGAAATCCTGTAGTAATTTGACTTGTTTCCTCATGTCTAAAATTTCTTTACCTTCCTTAACTGTTGTCAGTAATAGCTTCTTATGCGCATACTTCAGAAACCTGAAAATAATGTGCCTTGGAGGTTTTGATGAAGACAGAGGTACTTGGGTCACTCTATGGACCCTCTTAATTATCAGCTCCTTATATTCCAGTAGAATAGTCTGCAAAGCTTTTTTAAAGAAGGCCCTGATGACATGGCCATCTGCACCCTTCTTCAGGCCAAAAAGTTGAAGGTTACTGCACCAATACCTGTTTATCCTCAAGGTATAAAAGCTCAGTTTTATACTTATCTATTTTGGTTTGGAGGTCACTTACATCAGTTTTATTCAGGGAAATAGCTGAATAAAGGAACTCATGCTTAGTACTGACAGTTTTTATATCATTCATGTTCTTTGCTACAAGTCCCATGTTTTATTAAATTGTAAAAAGGTGGATTTTTTTTAAATAATTTGCCTTAGAATGTAAGCAAATTCATTAGAAAATTCATTTTTTTATTGCATGGAGAATATTATGTGAAGAAGAAGCATACAGAAAATAGAACAGATAAATTGATAGTTAATGTTGTATGGCTGCTGTGGATAAGCGGATGTGGAGTGTTGTATAACTTCTTTTTCTTCTTTTGGCTTTTCCTGGTTAGGGGTCGCCATAGCATATAACCTGTCCACTTATGATTGGCAATGGAGTTATACAGTGTTGAGTTGTCAGCCCGGCACCCAACCTTCCACTGAAGGCACACACAAGCATGCACTCACACCTAGAGCCAATTTAGAGTATCCAATCCACCTACAGCATGTCTTTGGGATGTTGGGGGACACTGGAGCACCCAGAGGAAACCCACGCGACCACAGGGAGGACATGCAGACTCTGCACTGAAGGCACCCCAACCAAGGATTGAACCAGAGAACTTCTTGCTGTGAGGCGGCAACGCTAACCGCTGCACCACCGTGGCCACCCTGTGGAGTGTTGTATGGCAAAATGTGTTATCTTATATTTGATTAATGTCTTTTCATTTGTACACATACCTTTTCTAGTGTGTATATAGTGTTTCTCAGTGTCTTGAGTAATGTTTTTGATAAAGTTCCCATACTTTACTCATTATTTCCCATTCCCAGCACAAAGATGGTTGGGAGGAAGATGTAAAGATGCAGGAGGAATAATGTGAGAATTTGGAGAAGATGTCTACTCAATCAGAGGAGCAAGAGAATATGCAAATTAAAATCATGCAATGTCAGTTGGATTCTCAAAACCTGGCTTACTGAAACTTGTAGATCAGTAATGGTACATCTTGAAGTAAAGTGGTGGAGTGTACTGAAGAAAAAGTTCATGACTAGACAAATTGGAAACTAGGACAGTGTCAGAACTGAAGATAAGGAGGCAGAGCTTTCAGTAGAGAAGAAGCACCAGTGAGAACGACCACAAAGACCAGATGGGACATAGTATGCACATGTAATGAAGTAAGGAGAGTCCAATTCTGGTTTCATTATAGTATTTGTCAAGCTTGAATTGAACATCCCTTTTAATACCTGATAGACATGTTTCAGATTGAATTCTAAAGCTGATGGGTGTATTGGCTTTTCAGATAAGAGTCATAATTCATTTAGGGATATATTTTTTCTTTTTTTTTATGTTTACATGGACAATGAAGTAGCTCTTTTTCTCCTACAGAAACATTTCACTAAGCATTCTGAGAGTGTATCCTGGTCTAGTTACACAGTGCAAGCGTTTGCAATTTCTCAAAAGGATCTCTTAAAAGAGCAGTTATGTTTAATTTCAGGATAATTATCACAGAGGGGGGTTATTAAGTTTGTTCTAACTAAATATTGTGAACTAATGAATTCTGTGGAAAAGGTGAAAGGTGAAAGGTGAAAATTGAAGATGTTTTCTGAACTAGAAGAAGTTGTCTGCGTCTGAGAATGGAAGAGAGACAACTAATGCATTTACTACACACATTCCGGATTAAAGGTTTCAAATAGACTGTATATAGCTTGAGATTGGCCGAAGAGTTCTTACTTTTGTGGAGAAAGGGAACATTTAATTACAGACTGTGAAAAAGGCATTGTGAACTTTGTATGGAAAAAGCAACATTCAAAGAATAACTGTGAGTCTTAAACTTATATAAGTGTAAAAGGGACATTTTTTTTGGATGGGGGAAGGCTATAGACTGGCTGTTAACAATCAGATTAGGAGTTATTTTACATCGATTAAGAAAGGAATGTGTAGATATTATTCTTCACAGGATATTAGGTTCATTACTGTTAATGAAATGAAAAAGGTAATGAAGTTTTACAAAGAGGATGAGTTTTGCAATTATTTGCAAAAGCTGAATGTTTGAGAGCAGCAACACTGTTCAAAAAAGAGTGTGTGTGTGTGTGAGTGTGTGTGTGTGTGTGTGTGTGTGTGTGTGTGTGTGTGTGTGTGTGTGTGTGTGCATATGTATATATATATATATGTGTGTGTGTGTGTGTGTGTGTGTGTGTGTGTGTATATATATATATATATATATATATATATATATATATATATATATATATATTTATATATATATATATATATATATATATATACACACACACACACACACACACACACACACACACACACACACATACATAATCTTAACTTCAGCATTTGACAGAGTCATACACAAAACACTGATCAATAAATTAGTACAACTAGGTATTGATGTACTCTTGATAAGATGGATAGCTGCATGGCTTACAAATAGGACATGGCAAGATCATACAGCAAATCGACAGGTGAATTCCTTGGTTACAGTCAGGGTATCCCACAGGCTCTGTCCTAGGCCCTTATTTGTTTAGATTGTGTCTTTCAGAACTAACTTTTTCATCTGAGGTGTTCTACACTATATACGCAGACAACCTGAAACTGATTACATGTATTACAGATAAGGCATGTCTGCAAAATAACTTGACTAAATTGATCATTTGGGCACACGATAATAATATGCAGATAAATACATCAAAAACTGAGCATATGAGATTTGGAACGCATAAACTGAAAGGTAAATATTTAATACAGTGCACAGTGATTGAAACTGTAGACTCATTTAAGGACCTGGGTATATGGGTAGATTCAGCTATGAGTTTTTTCTAATCATATCAACCAATTGGTTAATGAGAGTTATAGAACTATAGGTTGTATAAAAAGATTTATAAAGTCTAGGAAATTAAAAATAATGAAGTCATTGTTTGTTAGTTACATTAGACCCAAACTTGGGTATGGAATAACAATATGGAAACCATATAAGAAAACAAGCATGAGTAAACTGGAAAGAGTACAGCGGAAATATACCAGGGGCATCCATGGATGTGAAAATTTAAGTTATTATGAAAGAATAAAATATCTGAAGTTGTACAGTTTCTCTTACAGATATCTAAGAGGAAATCTTATTCAGGTATATAGGGCATTTATTTATTTTTTATTTATTTTATTTTACATTTGTTAACCAGGAGAGTCCGACTGGATACAGATCCATTTTCAGCAGAGGCCAGGGGAGAAAAGCTCCAATTACATTAATTTTTAACATTAAAAGCCATTACTTGTAACATTCATTACAGGCAGACTAACATTGTTAAACTAAGTGACACATATTGTATACACTCTGAGTAATTATGAGAGCAACATGTATGACAGTGTAAACACATTCATAATTATGAGGACCAATACATGGAATTCATTACAGTAGCTACTAGACAAATGGATGAGCAGTTAGTAATGCTCTCTTAACATGCCAGAAAGCATTTCCTATCCTGTTGTAATATTAGGACTATGGGTAGACTGAGAAGGTAGCATATTTAAGTGTGGTGCAGTGATATTAGCTATATACTAGAGTGTTATCCAGGGGTGAGACAGGAGCAAACCCTGTTGTTCATGACATGAGTTTTAAGGAGTTTCTTCAATTGAATGATAGAGTTGTTGGATGTTAAGTGGGCAGGGAAGGAGTTCCAGAGTTTAGAGATCAAGTGGCTGTAGACAGATTTTCCTGCCTCGTTGTTAAATTTGGTGGCCTGTAGGTGATATTGGGTGGTAGATCTTAAGGTTTTAATAGTGGTGTGAGGGTGAATTAGATGTTGTAGAGCTGGGGTTTTGTCTGAGTGGTTTAATATTTTGTGCACTAGTGAGGGCTGATTGCTTTGAAGTATTAGTGGGAGCTCTAACCAGTTAAGTTTGATGAGACACTCACAGTGATCAGTTCTATAGGATGAGCCTGCAGCAAATCTTGCTCTCTTATTGTAGCATGATTCGAGTTTGTTTAGATCAGTTTTGCGAAGGTTAGTGAGCACAGGGGAGGCATAGAGTAATATAGATAGTAGCTGTTTCCTTGCTATTGTTATTTTTGAATGGTTTGAGAGATATTGTTTGTTTCGATAGAGTAGTCTGAGTTTTTTGTGAACTTTCTTTATAGTTTGGACAATGTGTAGATGAAATCTAAGGTGGTTGTCTATTTCCACGCCTAGCAGCTTAGTGTGATTGGTAGGGGTAACAGTGGTATTGTTGTTGGAGGTGATAGTAAAGCTGTCAGTGTGGGGAAGGGATCTGTGGGAGGAGTAATTTAGCTTTGGATGGGTTAAGAATGAGCTGTTGGTTGGTGAACCAAGTTTCGGCTAGAGAGAAGGATTCTTGTGTTTGGGAGAGGAGGTGATCTAGTGTGGGGGATACACATATAATAGTGGTGTCATCTGCATATTGCACTATAGAGGCTTTGGGTGTGGTGGATGGGAGTTGGTTGGTGAACAGTGTGAATAGTAAAGGACCTAAGATGGAGCCTTGAAGGACTCCTAGGGAAACAGACAGCAAGGAGGATATTTGGTTTTGCCACTTTACTGCTTGCTGCCTACCAGATAGAGAGCTCTTTAGCCAAGAGAAAGAAGATGAACTGAGTTTTAAGGTGGAGAGTGAGTGAAGCTTTGGATAAATCTAAGAATGTAGCAGATATGATTAGTCCATTATTTCTGGGGTTTACCTCTGGGAATGTTTGGGGTTATCAAAAAGTACTACCTGTGTAGAAGATTCTATAGGAATGAGAAGTGTACTAATTGTCTCTCTGACAGAGTAGCTAATGCATAGAACAGAACAGACTACCAAATTACATTAAAGCAAGCAGTAGTTTAGATATTTTTAAGAACAGCCTGGACGCTTATTATGGGAACAAGTGTTTTGGTATATTGGCAAGTTAGAGGGGCATTTATGCCCGTGCTTGAAATATTTGTATGTATGTATGTATATGTTTATGTACACACACACACACACACACACGCACACACACACAAACAGATATATATATATATATATATATATATATATATATATATATATATATGTATATATATATATATATATATATATATATATATATATATATATATATATATGTATTTATATATGTATATATATATATATATATATATGTATATGGTTCCCCTTCATATGACTGAAACTACAAAAGCCTGAAACTTCTAAAGCCTGAGAGTGCAATCCTGGAGTTGATATATTTAAGTAGCAGGGGGTGTGGGGGCACAGCCCCCCACATGGGGGGGTGCAGAGGCGCTTGCCCCCATGTGCTTATACTTAGCGGAAATTAATATGATTTCTGTTGTTTAAAGTCAGTATATGTATGTTTTGTGTTTTCAGGCTTTTGTTTTCAGGCTTATGAGTTTCAGGCTTATGTTAATTCAGTCATATGAAGGGGAACCGTATATATATATATATATATATATATACACACACACACACACACACACACACACACACACACACACACACACACACACACACACATATCTTATGAGCCATACAGTGTTCTGGCCAGAAAGATTGCATATTGCTGATTACTTATGGGTAGATAAATATGTTAGAAAAGTTAAGAGGTGATTTATTTTCTATGTTACAAAATACGTGATAATGCATGGTTTACTAAGTTGGGGAAGGGAGTTTAATTATTTTTCAGAGTAATGAAAAGGAAGTAAGGATGAATGGAGATAAATGTAGAAGTATTATATTAGCAAATGGCAACTGTCCAGCAACTTAGTGTGCTCCCTGCAACTCCCACTGAGTGCTTGCATGTGAAGGTTCATGTGAGTGTGTGTGTGTGTGTGTGTGTGTGTGTGTGTGTGTGTGTGTGTGTGTGTGTGTGTGTGTGTAGATCAACTGGTGTAAAAAACAAAAAGAAGCAAGATCTTCACTTTTTGGCAGAAACTGAAAAGGGATAATGTGCTATTGTGTACATGGTTTAATAATGCTGCCTAGTGATTCTCTTCACACCTAAAAATCAGTAATTATTTGGAAAAACAAGCAAGATCACTGGAGGCTGTTCTGGTGACAGTTGCTTATAGCAATCAGGTGTAACTTGTTTTCTCATTTACAGAAACTACCTATGCAAATCAGTTACACCCGCATGCTGTGAGTAACTTTAGCCAATAACACATCCCTGATTACACTTGAGTCTTTCTTTTTCCTTTCCTAGAATTGGATGAAGTAACCAAGCTACTAAAATAAACTTTCATGCCCCAAAATGGTTTTATATACAGTAGTTTTATAATGAGCCAGACTGTAACCATTCCCCAAATGTCAGCAAAGATGGTTAGTTTTGTAATTTCCTGGAGGCAGTGTATTTGTTCCATTCAAAGCTATGATCTCTTCCAGAGGCCACAACAAGAGAGAAAAGAATGTACTACATTGGTAAAGAAACCTTCTTCTAGATGCTCAAAAAGTTTAACGACAATTATATTTCAAAGGATGTGGTAAAGTAAAAGATTTCTTAGCTAAGTGTTTTAGCATTTAGTTTAAATCAGCAGAATATATCTTATTTAGTAAACACTTCTTAATGACCCTTTTATCAGTAAACAACTACAACCAAACAAACCATTCTGTTACAGTGTTATAAGCTATCCCCAGACCTCCTTGGAAAATGGACTTTGGGTTAATACATTGAAAAAAAAAAAAACAGTAACTTAAATAAGTAATAAAGTCAGCTTCATTTCTTAAATAAGGCAGGTCAGTGTTTTTAGTAATTATTCTGTTCTTCCTCCTCCATTAGGTAATGTGATTTACCAAATATGAGCAGTAAAATCAATATGGTTGAATACTGCATTTGGATGTAATGCCTGCATCAAAAAGCCTTTACCTGGAATCTAAATAGAATTTTGCTTGTTAAAAAGAGTTGCTGTCAGTTTTTCTTTTCTTCATGCAAAATTCTTTATTCTGGGTTTAAATATATGTAAAATTTCTAAATTATTACATGCCACTTCGTTTCAGTTGGTGGGGCCACAATATGTGATTTTTGTGGCTTTAATACTACAGATGGAGCTGTATCAGGAATGATAAGGCTTAATAATGAAAACAACAACCCTGTACAAAACTTCAGAAGTTTTAGTTATTTTATTTATTTATTTATGCTTTTTGACTGGGTTAGTTCCATTAGGCCATTGGCCTCTTCACAGGGTAGAGCTGGTATTCAAATTGACTATGGAAAATTTAGCCAGGGCATCAGGGAGCTTTAAATCATTGTTTGTCAGTTGAGGTAAGTGTAGCAAGGTGTCTGGGGACTATGGGAATATTATGGATGATCAAACATTATATGCCGTGATTTCCTTCTGCAGAATTTACATAATCATTTGGTAATGTATTTTTTCATGGGTTTCATCTCTCTCTCTCTCTGTCTCTACACACACACACACATATATATATATAAAACTTCTCACAAATGGTGGTAAGAGCAATAAAGTACACTTGCAGTTGAGTAATGGACAAATGGACAGGTCAAGGATACACACTGAGTACTGTGTTATTTGAAATATGAGTCAAGCTGTATATTTTTTGAAAATCAAATATATGTAGTTTAGTTGGTTGCTACCCTCGTGTTTAATATAGGCATACTAATATATGCAGATGATATGCTAATTTACACTGATTCTTGCCAAAATTCTATAAGGATTTTTCAGAACATTACTGATATTTTATATTTGTTGTTTACATGTGAATTTAAACAAAAGTGTGGGGTTTGGAATAAATGGAATATTGCAAGATATTCATTTTCAAATAGAAAATCTACAGATTTCAGGAATTTGTTTTAGCTTATATAATTCAGAGAGGATTTGAAATAAGATTATAAGTGATATATAATGCTTCTAACCTGTAGTGTGTCAGTATGACTTGTGATGTAAAATGCTTGCAACTAGGATTGTGTCAGTGTGGTTTGTTTTCATTTATACAAATGTATGACTGCTTATGTCATAAGTGATGGTTTAATAAAGATGTTTCTTGTTTTAAAAAAGGTGCAGGAATTGAATAATTTATGAAATGTTGCTTAGGTTATTTAATATATAGCAATATATGTGAACTATAATGTTTGTTAAAGTTACCTTAATGCAATTTGACTACTTTTGTATAAATGTAAATTCACCTGTGTCACAAATGATGACTCAATAAAGGTGTTTAAAAAGATATTTTGCAGGATATGCAAGGTCGTATACTTAAATGGAAAGTAATGCCTATAAGTTTTAATACAAAAGTATATTTGCTTAAAACTTATATCTATATATTATATATATATTTTTTTTTTTTTAGATAATTATTTGTCACACGTTTACTGTTCCCATAAAGTTTTGAATCTAGATTATTGAGTATTTTTCTCTGGTATACGGCATTTCAGACTGCACCCAATAAAAAAAGGATTCTATATAGAGATAGGAAGGATGAAGGTCTGAATATGAGCCATCTGCTAATCCAATACACAACTGGTTTTATACAGACTTTATTGAAGCTAGTTTGTGATCCTTTTTTACATTTTTGTCAAATTATTATGGCACATTATTACACAGGTGAAAACAATTATGTGTATGAACTACCTTGAATATGTAGATTATGATGATAAAAGTTTATGTAAATGTTTGTTTTGATGGTAAATGAATATTACTTTGGTTCTTGATGACAAATTTCAAAAGGTGGGATATGTCATGATGATTTGTTTTATACCTGGGTGAGATCAATTAGATATTAAATTGCAATGGGTTTATATAAAATATTACAATAATGCAGAAAATATTGCTTTTTAAATATTTCATTTGCAGATTGTCAGTTAAAGCTTTGTTATCATTTAAGCAGTTGGACGGAATAGTTTGCTAGTGTGGGCAAAGAGAAGTTATTGGTCATGTTTTTTGGAATGTCTTACAGTAAGACATTTTGGGGAGGAATTACATCCTATAGAATCTGTGATAGGTATGTCTGAATGACCCCTTAATGTGTTATGGAATTATTGCAGACAGAGATATGACACGGAAAGATATTTTAGTTTGGATGTATATTTTCTATAGGGTGTGGAAAGCAAAATGAAAATATTTATGTCTTATATATGGGGATTAGAATTATAATCAGATGATTTCAAAATGATTCCTTTTGCAAATAATATTCTGTAAATACTTTGTTTCTAATTGTTGCTGCAATAAAATGATACAAAAACCATAGTCTTTTTCAGTAAGTGCTATGGGATCTTTAACAGCAACCTGAACTACTATGAACTCAGGCAAATGGGACTTCAGTTTAATTTTTCATCAGAAGGATGGTGATCAGGAGTACAGCACCCCTCTTATGCCGTAAAATATCGTCAGAAATGGAAAAGTAATCCAAGCACCCGGAATTCGAATAGAAACTACAACTTTCTGATCATCTAACACCAAAGGTCAATGTGCTATTCACTGAGCTACTGATGTTTAGTGGGAGGCTAGAGCAGATGATGTACACATCCCCTGCCTCTTGATTATTCATTGATTATTGATTCATTCACTAAGCCTTTTAATTTGACCCTGAAACACAGCACTTAATGCATTTGCTACTTAATATTTTTTTCCTGTAAAGAAATGCTTATTTCTATAATCCTGTCTGTTGACTGAGAACATGTAACAGGGGTTTAAATGCCATGAAGTCTGTTGTCAGCCTCTAGAAAGCTTTCTAATATCTATGATATCCTCCAGTGCAATTTTAGTAATATTTTCTGCATCGTCTGGGTATTCCAGTACAGAAACAAACATATTTAGATCTGCTTATAGTCAAAAATAGTAGTCTAACATTGTTCATAGGTGAATACTAGATTAACTGCTCTGAGGGGCCATTTTAAGCACAGCCGATATTCAGAAGCCAGAATCAAACCCTGTAATTTGTGTGCATAAGGTGAAGACCTTAACTTTAACCATTATGCCAAATTTACACCATGTATAAATAAAGCCCTACCTTTCTTGATAAATACCTTGGCATCTTTTGCATTTATCTGAGCTACCACCAAGTGATGCGGTTGGGGCTTTGTCTTAATTTGTCATCTATAGGATGGAACACTAAAGAGTGTAGCCACCCCCACCACCCATGCTGTACTGCAGCATCTGTACTGGAAAAATAAATTGCTCTCTCTCTCGTGTGGGAATTGAACTCACAGCCTTCAACAACAAAAGTGAGTGTGCTACTTGTTGAGCTGTAGAAACTATTGCATTGTGGTATAGTCTTCATATTTTTGTCCTTTTTGGATTGGAGGGTGTTCATACCTCTCAACAGTAGGGAACAGAGCAAAAAATGAATCAACATCAGGGACATTCTGCAAAATGAAGGATAAGTAAGAAGCCTGGAGGTAGACAGAGGGATGATAGTAGAGGATTTTAATTCTGTTATGGAGTTGGAATTAAATAGACTTTATGGGAAGGTAGAATTTCATCAAAAGTGACAAAATGTTTTTGGATAGTGGAGGGAGGAGGAAGATCTATTGCATATTTGGGGGGATATCAGGTTTCAACTGTAAATTGAGATTGAGGGAAAGAAACTAAATTAGGAGATATTCCTTAAAAAAAACTTGTCTGACCATGCTATGATGCGTTTGGCTGCAGACCAGGAGGACAAGGAGGAAAGAAAGTGGATGTGAAATCTAGTAAAGTTTAGTTGAAAGAAGTCTGCATGTCATGGGAGGAAGTGGGTGGTAAGTAAGAACGAGTGGGGTGACTTGAAAGCTAAATGGAGGAGGAAGAGGGGAATAATGCAGATGTGGGGAGACATAATAGAAGGAGGGCAGACAAGATTAGGGCCAGAAACAAGACATTTCTGAAGTTTCTGCAAGAAATAGGAGGGGCTATGGAAGACTGGAGCAGTCTAGGGACAAAAGGCAAGAGGATGGTGAAAATATTAGCACAGGTATTAGAACACCAGAGGAGGAGCAGCTGAATGAAGGGGGAAAAAATATTTACATCTACTAGAATATTTATGTGTGAGAAAGATAAAGGAGTTGAGGGTCAACACTGGAAACTGTTGGACAAATGGTGAACTACTAGGTATCAGTGGTTATGGTGGTGAGAGTGATGATGCCTTGTTTGGTTATTTTTACATCATGTAGGATATATTGATTTAGTTTTGGAAGATGAGCAGAGGTGTATGAGCATTATGACTGCTGAGTGAGGAAGAGGAGACTCAGGTAAAGTATATTTCAAGATACATGAGGTAAGCAAGATGGGGTACCAGACGTGGGAGATATGCCATGGCTGTTAATATAAATCTATGGTTTTGGGACTTTTTACGACTGTTTTTGCTACAGTGGACAGAAAGAGCTACTGATTGTAGTTTAGGAGGTTGAAGACTGTCAAACAAGGAGGTCAGCAGGATTTTGGGAGAGTATCTTTGAAATTAGCTATGGTTATGATGGAAGAAGCTAGGAGGAGCTTCTGTGTTTCATTGGATAGGTGGGAGAAAAGTTAAATGTTTACAGTGAAGTTAATGGATCCAGAAAACAACTGGTTGACTAAATTTAGGGAGAAAGTAAAAAGTTTGAGTTAAAGGAAGGAAACTGGATAAGAATGGGCACTGAATCTGGGCTGGAGTGAATTGTTTGAAGAATTATCACTGGGTAAGGAATGTATGAATGATTTGGTCAAAGGTAAGAATGAGTGGCGGGGTTGTACAGACAACTAGGTAGGATTTGGAAGATCTGGAGGTGGCATATAGTTTTTCTATGCTGACAGGTAGGGGGGTTGAGGGTGAGAGGTGGGCATGGGAGGAATGAGGTTGCAAAGAAGTTCTGATTGGCAATTCCAATTTGTGATTTTCACAAGCAGTTGATACACAGGGTCTATATTACATGGTCGACAGCTTAGGTTGTCGAATGTCTAAACATCAACACCTAATCATCGAAACCGTAAAATCAGGAATAGCTATTCTTTCTTCGGGACATTGTGAAATAAAATAAACTTCTGAAACCAAACATAGTGGGGGGCTGCACCCCCCACCCCCCCAACTAAATATACCAACTCCGAGATCGCTCTACATTGAGGAAAGGGCAAATCCCCAATAATGGCCAAGTGAATTCTTTCCCAAGGAAAGAATTCTTGTATGTGGCCATTCGTGATTTTAAAGTTTCGATGCTTAGGTGTAGATAATTAGGCATTCGACAACCTAAGCTGTCAAACATTTAATAGAAACCCGATACACATGTAGTATATAACTATAAGAGGATGTAGGTTGAGAAATGTTATCTGTAGATTGACGTTTGGCACTGTGGGTAGTTTGAGGCAGATTATAGGCTAATGTGGTGAGACTGAAAGTGGGTGAAGGAACATTTTTTTTGGGCTCAGTGTATGAAGGTGTGAGGGAAGACTGGAGTTATTTAGGATGTTTGGTTTGGTTTCTATGAGAAAGCATGGTGAGAAAAATGTAGGACAAATATGGAACTGATGGCTGGTTTAGTAAGGAGAAGTGCAGCTGAGTACAGGAACAAGTTACAGATTCTGAGGCTGACTAAGCAGGATTTGAAGGAACGAGGCAAGGAAAATAGCTGAGGATTATGAAGATCTGGAAGGGGAGTAGAATATTTTAGCCAAAATGGCAGGTTTGGAAAGAGACTGATTTAGGGAGTTGATAATGAGGATGCCGTGTCATCTTAACACATGGGCACATTGGGCAGTGGCCTAGGGGCTTCACAATCATAGGGGCCCCATGATAATCTATGTATGTTGTGACTTGCAGTCAATAAATAAATAAATAAATACCGCACTATACTAAATTATAAATATTTGAAAAATTATGAAAATTATGAAAATTATAAATATTAGAAAGCATTGTACAGTAGGGCATTGACCATCTGAAATGTCAATTATCCAAATGCAGCCTTTCTAAAACATTAATTATTCAAATGCAGTGGCTGCCTTCCTAAGAGCTGTGTTTGTACATGCATCACCTGTTCTTCCTACAACACAGAATTTAATATTCTGTTCATTGCTGCCTTGCTGCTGCCACAATTCCACTTCAACAATTTAAGTGTCACCTGGATTGTGTGTGTGTGTGTGTGTGTGTGTGTGTGTGTGTGTGTGTGTGTGTGTGTGTGTGTGTGTGTGTGTGTGCGGGTGCGTGTGCGTGTGCGTGTGTGTGTGTGTGTGTGTGTGTGTGTGTGTGTGTGTGTGTGTGTGTGTAAAATGCCCCATTTTAATTTTTAATCCTGTGAGTGGTCGTGTAGGTAGGAGCCCCAGTGCACTGCTTTGCCTGGGGACCAATAATGTGTTCAGATGGCCCTGTGAGGATGAAGAGATTAGCAATAGTGTTCTTGGCATGTTTGTTGTATTTTTGCTTTTCACCAAAATGTTTTATTTTATTTGGTACATTATTCCAGTGCTGAGCCTGAAATCATCTAATAGGATTAGACTTCTACCCTATTTAACAAACAACCAAACAGCCAAACAAACAATACAGACAAACAAACAAACAAAAACAAACAAAACAGGCAAACAGGAAAAACAAACTATCAAACAAACAAAATGGTAGGGAAAGGGAAAAATTGAGACTGAGGCCATATGAGGGTGAGGAGCATCTTTTGGAGTTGAATACATTGACATATTTTTTTAAAGTTGATCGCATGGGATCTTTAGATGGGACAGATGCATAAAGAGTTTGCTGACCCTTGTTATATATAGGGATGGTGGTGGTATTAGACGTAGGAGATTATACTTTTAAAGAACAATGCAAGGGAGAGTCAGGAAAAATGTATTCATGATTGTTGAAACAATTGTCCCCATGTACAGTATTCTTATACTAGAAATAGTGAATTGCCATATGTAACACCAGCAGAATGTCTGTGCTTGATAACCTGAGTTGTTTCTTCTTTTTTGGTGTATTGATTTGCTTTTAAAGAAAAATAAAGGAGAATTGCACTGACAGATGTTCCTAATTTTCTTCTGCTTAAAGTCACACTATCAGCTACTGAAATGTTCAAGTGCTGAGAAAAATATTTCTCCAAAGTCTCAATACACAGCATTTGATATTTGCTATAGTGTCCACTAATATTGCTACTTTTACATTCAAACACCATTTTTTTCAAAATATTTTTATTTATTTATGTATGTATAAATGTATGTCACAACCCAAGCCAAAGGCATAAACAACTGCACAAAGTAAAAGAAACTTTAACACAAAGATGGAGATCAAAATCAGAACAGTGAACAGAATAGAAAACAGTGCAAGTTAGTTCTGTACTTAGATGGAGGGTAGCAGATAGCACATTTCCTTCTTTCTGCAGTTAGTAAAGTCTAGTTTTGCTCACCTCTCTGAACATCAGAATCACCTAAAGAATTAATCTGAGGTTTTAGATAACAAAGCAGAAATGTATTTGTTCATTTTATTCATTACTTCTTTCTAATTGAGTGATGTGACATAAATGGACTATTTGTAGCCATAGTTATGGAGATATAACAGTGACCATTTGAAATGTCAGAACTCACTAGAGCAAGTTCTAAAACATGTAGAATGAATGGCCTGATTAAAACAGACTTACATATATTAAGTCAGAGATGGTCACGTACCAGAATATTCTCTTTTCTCTGTGGTAGGGCAATCTTGAATTTAACATATATATATATATATATATATTATATATATATATATATATATATATATATATATATATATATATATGTTCAGGGAGTGCAGGGGGGATTGACCCCAGGAAAAAGACATTTAATGGAGAAGACCAATCCTTGATATTAAATTTTCTTCTGGATTTCCAGTCTTTTTTTATGTGTCAGTGCTTGGCATTATGAGTACCAACATTTTAATAAGGAGACAAATATAATAGAAGAATAAAATATCTTCAAAAATACAAGCCATTCAAAGTAACCAATAACATTGTGACTTGCATAACTACTAGTCAAGTTATATCAAAAAAATTGGTTGCAAAAGCACACATACCAACACTACTTTTTAATTTATGCCTCTAAATTATTGCTATGGCAGTCTTTTATTAATCAGGCTACTAAATATTTTTATAAGCTGAAAAAGGATGAAAGGAATGTATTAGAATTAAGCAGCTCTTTGCAGAGTTTTGGCCTTCTGAGGTGAATGGAATACCATCATTAATGAGTTAATCAGATGAAATAAAAGTGAAAGAAGGGAAGAACGTAATGGTCTGGACAAAGCAGACAGTGTGGCATTAGGGACAGGGCAGAGTCTAAGATATAATAATTTAACAAAGAACACCAGATGTAGTTGCCATGCTGACTCTAGGTAACCTGCTATCCCTGGCCATGGCATTACAATGAAGATCCATTAGGAAAAGAAAAGAAATGAACACATTTGCAAACTCTTTTTAAAAAATAAGATATCTCAAATAATAATGAAAGAGCAGTGAGCCCACGTATATCATATACAATAAAAGGAATGAAACCCCTTTCCCAAAAGCAGATATGGCCTAACGAAAAAGAAAATGAAAACCCAAGATGTGTTTTCATCAGAAGTTTTATCCTGTGTTTATTAAATATAAAAGGAATAAGAATGAATGAGACAAAGGCAAAGTTCTCAGTTTTAGAGCGTGAATCAGTTTCAATGCCATATATTAGAAGAGAGACAACAGCAATGTATCTCTCACTGTCAGGAGTGATTTTGTTTTGCTGAAAATTACATTATACAATGACTGTTAAAAAAATCTATCTATGGGAGGTCATTGCTTTGTGTGTGTGTGTGTGTGTGTGTGTGTGTGTGTGTGTGTGTGTGTGTGTGTGTGTGTGTGTGTGTGTGTGTGGGGTGCCAAGCGTGAATGGAAATTGGGCAGCCATGATATGTTCAATATCCTCTCTAATGAGGATGGCATGAAGTCTGGGATGATGCCACAGTGTACACAGTGCTGATCTGTTCCTCCATCCATCCATCCATCCATCCATCCATCCATTCATCCAGCCATCCAAAACCTCCTTTTCCTCTTTTTTGCATGTTGGGTTGGGGTGTCACTTCAATACTGAAATCATCTAGACTCAAGGTTTACACCAACGGGCGACTATGATACCCGTAATAAGTGGGGAGGAATTTGCTTGGTCTCCATGAGCTGCAATAGCAGGAATAGTCACCAACGGGCGACTATGATACCTGCAATAAGTGGGGAGGAATTTGTTTGGTCTTCATGACTGTAATAGCAGGAATAGTCACCAACGGGCGACTATGATACCCATAATAAGTGGGGAGGAATTTGCTTGGTCTTCATGAGCTGCAATACCAGGAATAGTCACCAACGGGCAACTATGATACCCGTAATAAGTGGGGAGGAATTTGCTTGGTCTCCATGAGCTGTAATAGCAGGAATAGTCACCAACGGGTGACTATGATACCCGTAATAAGTGGGGAGGAATTTGTTTGGTCTTCATGAGCTACAATACCAGGAATAGTCACCAATGGGCGACTATGATACCCGTAATAAGTGGGGAGGAATTTGTTTGGTCTTCATGACTGTAATAGCAGGAATAGTCACCAATGGGCGACTATGATACCCGTAATAAGTGGGGAGGAATTTGTTTGGTCTTCATGACTGTAATAGCAGGAATAGTCACCAATGGGTGACTATGATACCCGTAATAAGTGGGGAGGAATTTGCTTGGTCTTCATGAGCTGCAATAGCAGGAATAGTCACCAATGAGCGACTATGATACCCATAATAAATGGGGAGGACTTTGCTTGGTCTTCATGAGCTGCAATACCAGGAATAGTCACCAACGGGCGACTATGATACCCGTAATAAGTGGGGAGGAATTTGCTTGGCCTCCATGAGCTGTAATAGCAGGAATAGTCACCAACGGGTGACTATGATACCCGTAATAAGTGGGGAGGAATTTGTTTGGTCTTCATGAGCTACAATACCAGGAATAGTCACCAATGGGCGACTATGATACCCGTAATAACTGGGGAGGAATTTGTTTGGTCTTCATGAGCTACAATACCAGGAATAGTCACCAATGGGCGACTATGATACCCGTAATAAGTGGGGAGGAATTTGTTTGGTCTTCATGAGCTGCAATAGCAGGAATAGTCACCAACGGGCGACTATGATACCCATAATAAGTGGGGAGGAATTTGTTTGGTCTTCATGAGCTGCAATACCAGGAATAGTCACCAACGGGTGATTATGATACCCGTAATAAGTGGGGAGGAATTTGTTTGGTCTTCATGAGCTACAATACCAGGAATAGTGCCTTTTTGCCTTACCGCCTGCTAAACTGAGTAGCTACAACTAAGTGGTTGAGGGACCAATATAAGCAAACATGATAAGTGAATTTTTATATATTTGTTTCTTTCCTTTATGCCTGTCAGACATTACTCCCTTTTCTCTTTCAGGCCAATTCACTCCTCCTGGGAGGTGAAAAGTTGGGGTGGGAAGCAGGTAGGCCCACTGATTTACTGGCACCCAGCAGATGCTGGGCACCAGTGCACAAACCAATGCAGTCCTAATGGCCTTGGAACAGTAATATTTATTCACTGAGTGCCATCTGGTAAAACTGGCTTCAGGGGCAATGTCAGACTGTTAGATTGCTACTATTGGGTATTTAAAGCAGAATTATAACCTATAAGTAGCTTATAATTTATCATTTCTTTAAACAAAGAGTAGATGTCATACACAAACGTAGAAATAACAGCTCCAGTGTCACAGTGTAACCAGGCACAGAATCCTTGTCTTTTAAAAATTAATCATTTTAATGCCATCTGTTACTGCTAGCTGAAGAAGCTCTAACCATGAACAGTGAAAAATCATAACAAACAAAAATGCTAGAACAGTTTTTCCCTTTATTGATACACATTTCAGGTCCATGACAATGACAACAGCATTTGTAAAGTTGAAAATGTACATTATTTTGTATTTCTTAATCACATACATTGTTCCAGTCTTTTTCAGATATTTATTTTATATATATATATATATATATATATATATATATATATATATATATATATATAATTATAAAAAGAAATACATAACTTTTTCAATATCAGAATTAAATAATATTGACATATATCTTAATTTACAATAAAATAACATTATTAGTTTAATTATTATCTGCTTTATATATAGATGTTGATATTCATATTTTAGTACAGTCATAAAACCTTAAAAGTGAAACTTTTAATAACAGTGAATAAATACCTCCCTCACCCTTGTCAGGTTATTGAGTGGTTTCATCTAAATTTTCACCACTAGTATGCAAACTAGCATGACAAATCAAAGAAGATTCTTTACCTATGGCTGCTCATTTCTGGAATATGTAATAAATAGTGAATAAAAAATCTCATAAACACTATGCAGAAGTTGCATGACATGACATAACTAGTGTATAAAGTTATTTCAGCTGAAAAGAGAGACAGTGTGGTATCTTGATTGTTTCATCAAATATCAAATGGTCACAAGAATGAATGTTCAAAGAATGATCAATTTAGAGAGAATCTAAAGTAATCCAAAATTATATATATATATATATATATATATATATATATATATATATATATATATATATATATATATGTATATTTGCAGGGGACAAGCCCCCCTGCATTCCCTCTCTCTCTGCTAATTATACATATTAATTCTGATATCACACAATGTTGAGGTAGTGGCAGATTCCCTTACCCTGTTACACCATGATACCATACAAAAGGCTACTGGCAAAAATAAAGGTTCACATATAATGAGCATTTGCTGTTTTTACACCAGGAAAAAACATTTGGTCATATGATTGTTTACTCTTTCAATGGGTAATTAGTATATCATACGTTAGGGTACTCCAGTCCCCCAAATTTTTCAAGAACAAAATAAAAAAGGAATCCAGTAGTGCCCTACGTTCAATAAGGCACTTCTATCTTTAGCTAGCTCTCTAAGTTATTTTCCATCTCTTTTTGCGATCTGATAGTCCATTGCACAAAAGTGGGAGGCTATACTGTTTTCCACATGCATGAAATGCATTTTTGACCTACTAATAACATAAAATATACTTCCAGTCTATCCTTTTTGGGGGACAAAAGGTGATATACTAATCAAACACGACAATAATTCTCTCATCAAGTAAAAAGTAAAATCTGGTAAGTGAAACATCAGTTTATCTTCCTCTTCAAAAGTCACCCATTTGAGGGGTAACCCAGAAAATAAAAGCCTCTTCCAACCTTCTTCAATACCTAGATAGTGCACCTACATAAATCTGAATGAATGACTGAAAAATCAGACAAATTCTATGTGAAACTTTCATTACGTATTTTCAGTTATTGGAAGCCTAAGCTAAACTATATTATGTGAAATGGCTCCTTGTTTTTTTCCTCCCTTCTATCAGGGATTTTCTCAATGCACCTTTTAATTGTTTTAAATTTGCTTGTTTTGCTGGGAAGGCATCATATTAAATAGTCACTTAAGTATTCATTACAGTAGATCTAGCTATTTATGCCAGCTCTGCCAGACAGGTTAGGATTTCAGAACCAGAATATCACTCTTAATGCTTTGAAATGACTGCTGTAAATGAATAATTTAAAAAATCCTCATACATATGCCATATTCCTTTTGTAATCTTTGAAAAGAACGGAGCCTGCCCTTACCAGATAAATGAGTAGGTCATATAAATGCCAGCGAGGATAACATTCCCTAGTAATGCCTAGAAATTTATTGTAACCTAGCTTGAATAACCATAGAATGAATATTTTATCTTTCCATAGTGGAATTCTTTCTGGTTCTTTTATTGGCCTAATACATGTACAGGGCAGATCTTTAGGAACCCCCTTCACCCATTGCTATTGATGTCCAAAGTATGTTATAAATATGACTCATAGTAAGTACCCAGAACATATCATTTGATTAGCTCTCACATACCAAGAAATATCTTGGAGATCCAAACCCATTTTAAAAGGAATGGTATGAAAGTGATATTACTGTCTAGGTTTGCATGACCACCACATAAACTGTAGCACCTATTCCTCCCAACGAAGATAGAATGCCTTATATGGACCTTCCACTACAACCAGCATAGCATACATCAACTGTGGAAATAATGTCATTCCATAAGTTTGTTTTTTAAATGAAAAAGAAAATCATTCCAAACTGCCATGCATAAAACAGCCTCTTTCATTACTTATAGAAAGTCAAGGGATAGCCTGGACTGATGTATGTGTTATGCAGAAGTACCCCTAAATATTTCATATATGTTTTCTACCAACTGATTTTAAAAACTACAAATCCCTATGACTGCATCTAATATTTACATTTTCATTTTTATCAAATTTAAGCTTGCATTCTGCCAACCTCTTAAAAGTTTCCAAAAGTTGCTAAAGTTAATTAGCAGAGTGATCTGGATCACTGAGGAAATACCCAGGCATCATCACCTAACAAGGTAATCATGTGGTTCGATCTTTCCATACTTATCCATTAGATCTTGTTTGGAGCCATAACTGACAAAGTGAAAGACTATTTCTAGAGAAATATCAATGGTAATAATGGTCATCCCTTTAACCAACGTGAACTGTACCAGAAGCATTGGATCTCAAGTTAACAATCATAATCAAACCCAGATGAGGCCCACCGTCATAGCTATCCAATCTAGGGGGGGGGGGGATTTCATTGCTCTCATTACCTTGAATAGACAGTCCCATCATAGGAATCAAACATTGTTTCAGCTTCCCTATCTAACAAGGAATATTCTATTTATTAACATATTACACCCAGAGGAATGCTCCTACAATATTATCATAGGTTCATAGGTTCATAGGTTTATACTAGGCTATCTGCCCTAAGGCATTTATAAGCCTAGCCCAAATTATTGTGGCTTACGCCACCCCTTATATGAAAAAATACTGTGCCCATTAGTTTGTTGTGCCTCTGTCCAGCAGTGACCCAGAGATGATTCCCGGGGTAAACCTACGATCTCCCATCCACAGGTCTAGATTTCTCTTGAACAGAGTCAGCGAGGTGCTCTGCCTCACATGGACCGGGATTTTATTCCACAGCATAGGGAGTCTCTGAGTGATAAATCTATCCCTCCAGCACGTCCTATTTATATCCATGCTAAGGTTTAAGTCGCTTGCTCTAGTGGTTTTGGTGGATTTGGATTTTTTGAGGTGGAGCATGTCCATTAATTCCGGGTTGGACATGGCCTTGTATGTCAGGCACATGTCACCTCTGAGCAGACGGTATGCGACTGAATAGAGCTGGAGTTTCTTCAATCTGGCAGCATATGACAGATTTTGGAGTCCCTTTATCCTTTTGGTGAGGAACTTTTGGGGTCTCTCCAATTGCTGCAGATGTCGGGTGAGATACATCCCGAATGGGGCATTGTACTCGATCATTGGTCTGATAAGTGAAGAGTACAGGGAACAATGACCTCACTAGATCTGGATGTGAATCCCTTCATGATCAGGTGGGCAATGTAGAAGGTCTTTCTAACCACTTTAGCAATGTGAGTGTCAAAAGAAAGGCCACTGTCAACCTGGGTCCCCAGGTCCCTGATAACCTCTTCTGTGCTTAGTGGATTGCCACCTATATGGTAGCTTGGGGTTACCTTGTTTTTCCCGAAGGGTATGACTATACATTTTTTGGTGTTTAACTTCAGGCCATGGCTCTGGCACCAGCTATCTGTTTCCGTGAGTCCCTTCTGAAGGATATCCGTGTCCGATGCACTTTCCACTATGGCGCCCAGTTTGCAGTCATCTGCAAACTTTGTCAGCCAAAGTCCTCCCATGTTGGCCTGTACTTCTGAGAAGTAGATGCCAAACAATAGGGGGCCAAGGACCGAGCCCTGTGGGACACCACTTGTGACCGGCTTGGAGTCTGACACAGCGCCAGCAACTCTAACCCTGTGGGTTCTGTCCTTAAGCCAGTTTGCAACCCATCTTGTGACATATGGGTTTACATTTAAGCTGGTAAGTTTTTCTACAATACCCGAGTGGGGTATTGTGTCGAAAGCCTTTGCAAGGTCAAGGTAGGCTGTATGGACTGCCTTTCCTCATCAATGGCCTTGGTGACTATTTCAAGAAGTCGACCAAGTTCAAAAGGCATGATCTTCCCTTGACAAAGCCAAACTGGGTCGGGTCCAATGTCTGCAAGTCCCCTATATCTTTGTTTATGAGCTCCATTATGATCCTCTCCATAGCTTTGCAGACTAGACTTGTTAAGCTTATGGGGCGGTAATTACCAGGGTCCGTAGAGGCGCCACCTTTGTGGAGTGGGACCACAGTTGCCGTACGCCACTCCTTGGGCACGTATCCTGTGGTAAGGCTGAGATTAAACAGCTGCCTTATGTGCGGGTTTAATTCCTCATTTAGCTCGTGTAGCACACAGCTGGGGACACCATCCGGTCCCATTGATGCTGTGTTTTTAGCTTTAGAGAGCAGCTTTCAGCTGCGCATTTGAGATGTCTGGGAGGCTACACTCTGCTGGGATAGTTATCTCTCCTATAAGGGGGGGGGGTGAAGTTTACACTGAACCTGTCTGCCAGTATGTTGGCAATGTCTGTGGGTTCAGTGATTTTTGTATCATTTTGGACTAATTCTGAGCATATCTGTGAGTTTCCACCCAGGTTCTTAACATAGCTGAAAAAGGCCTTATGATTGTCCTTTGAATCCATGGCAATTTTTCTCTCAAAATTGGCCTTAGTTGATTTTATGAGTGCTCGTATTTTTTCACTAATAATGATCAGGGGTGACTTCCCTTTTATGGATTTTGTTCTATCATGTAATAGCTTTCTCCTCTTATTGTAAAGTTTGTTAATGGCTGGGGTCCACCAGACTGGACGTTTGCCCTTTGTGGAAAGAGTCTTGGTTTTATTTGGGATTGCCTGATCCATGCAGTCCTGGAGGTGTTCATAGAAGGCATTTGTAAGGGCTTCCGCAGCTTGGGTTGTGGTTTCCTCTGACTCAGGGGCCTTGAAGGATACCACACCAGTCTTGAGTAGTGTGAAGTTTGCTTTAGAGAAGTTCTTCACTATGGTCTTTTTTGTTTGGGGTGGGGGCGGGATGTGGATTTCCAGTGAGATTAGTTTATGATCAGATCTCACCAATGAGGGATATACTTCCGGTGTGGAGCATTTTGTCCCCATGTTTGTGACAATGAGATCTAGTATATTTTCTCCTCTCGTAGGAACAGTGACTAGCTGTTCCATGGCATTTGAATTTATGAACTCCAGGAACCGTTGGGCTAGAAAGTTAGGGCTTGAGTAATGTTCCCAGTCTATATTCGGGTAGTTGAAGTCACCCAATATGATGGTGTTTGGAGATACATTTATACCCTCCAGTGTCTTCAGGAAGGCTGTGTGGGGTTCCTGAGTTTGAGAGGGTGGCCTGTAGCATGCTACAATTTGTAGAGCAGTTTTGCCTATTGTTAGTTGCACCTGGATGGTTTCCGAAGCTTCATGCGTTGCCACCAACCTGGAGGTGTGAGTATCCTTTATGAATATGGATACACCCCCTCCTTTTGTGGAGTGGTCCGGGTTTTGGGTCCGGAACGCATGATATGAGGTAAAACCTAATAGTGCCGGGGTGCTCTCAGGAGCCTTGAACCAGGTTTCAGTTACAGCACAGACATCGATGTTCTCCATACTGAGAAGGGCCTCGAGTGCGTGCATTTTGAGATTTAGACTTCTGGCATTGAGCAGCATTACCCTCAATTTCTTCCCATTTTTGTTTTCTAGGGTGGTAGGTTTAGAATTTGAGCCTTGCCTAAAAAAGGCACTATGGGGGTGGCAAGAGCCTTAGCCAATATCCGGAATCCCAGGGGTGACAGGTGCAAGCCGTCCCTTGCGAAGCAGCGTGGCTTGTCAAGCATGTCATCCCAGGCAGACAGACACTGGATCCCCTTTGAATGACACCAGACATTAAGCCAATTGTTAAAGCTGATCATCTTGTCTCTATATTGTGGCATCATTCTTGGTGAAGGAAGGATACTGCTCAGGGTTAGGGTCATACCTGCCTGGGCTACATAATCAGAGAGCTCCTCTATGTCTCTTTTCATGCAGTCCAGGGAGGTACGTCTCAGGTCGTTCACACCAGCATGGACAATGACTGTGTCATATTTGTACTTGCTGTGGAGTGACCCGAGTGCTTGTGTTATGTGGCGGATTCTAGCGCCCGATAGGCAGCTTACTGTGACCCTCTCCTTGTTCAGCCTGGTGAGTGGGACGTCAGTGTGTCTGACTATGGAGTCACCTATGACAAGTATGTTTGGTGTTGTATTTGGCCTTAAGGGCTGTGACTGCTTTGCACACTGCTTTTGTGGTTTATGTGTTGCTTGTGGGGTGTCTTGAGGTAGCAGTTGTTTGGGTGTCTGCTTTGGAGGCCTCTGCTGTTTAGGTAAATTTTACTCAGAGCCTCCGAGTATGTCTTTGTGTGTTTATGTGTTTGATTCAGTGGAGTGGTAGCATTATGTGAGGCTGGTTTTGTGGTGTGTGTAGTTGCCTTCTCCTCCTGTCTGGTCTTGCCAGTCCTGAGTTGAGAGAGCTCAGCCTCCAGTTTGGCTAAATAGCTGCATCTCTCGCAAGTATTTGTGTTATGTGGGAGGAGGAGAGGGTTGTCTGTGTACATGAGGCAGTTATAACATTGCCTCAAGATTCCCAGATTCACCAGCTGGACCGGAGAGGAGATTGACAACTGACCTTTGGACATGCTAGAATAATATTGGGAAATCCTTAATTGAAAACAAGGGCCAGTGGGGAGTGAGGGTGTAGTGCTTTTAATTTTTAGTGCTGACTTATATAATTGCTTTAGTGAGCAAGTGCCAGGTAACTTGAGTGCAATGTGATACAAGTAACTAAATGCAAAACGACAAACAGTAACTTTCTTTCAAGTGAAACAAGGAAATAAGTACAGTAAGCAATGCAGATATCACTAGTGATCCACAGAAGCGCTGAGAAGTTGCGTATTAGGTGAATTAGCTTCCAGGGAAATAACAAGCAAACAAACAACAAGTATATAAACAAAGCTAGATTCAGTAGGCCTGGATCTAGTCTATGCTAGAGCAAACAAGGTGAACCAATTTCAGTAAGATACAGTTCAAATGTTCAGGCACTATAAACCTTTAACCAGAAAATTCCCAGCTCAGAAGGGCAGAGTCCAGCCTGTTCTAATGCAACTACAATGATTCTTTTTTATAAAATGACTTACAGAAGGCTTTAACCTATTTACCCAAATTTGCACAGAAGTCTTGAAATTAGTATTAAAAAGGCTATCGGTCTATAGGAAGAAGGCAGTTCCTCAGGTTTGGAAGTTTTAAGCAAAGTAGCCATTAAGGCTTGCTTCTGTGAAGATCAAATCACCTTATGTAGCACTATGTGTCTCAGTATACATCTGATCACATGGTGTCCCCCAGCACTTTAGAAGCTTCCAATAATAGACCATTTCCTTGTTGTCTTACCCAGTTTTAGGCCCATTATGATTAACTAGATTTATGACTTTGTTAGAGGTGCCAAAATTCTCTCCATGTCCTCTGACTCCTCTGTAGTCCTCTGAAGCAGGGCTACATTACTTAATATTTTAAAGTCCTTAAATCTTGCCTGATTGATATTCTGCGCTGGCTTGGTATATCTTAACCATCCCAAATGCACAGGTATCAGAGGACTCCAGAGGTCCCCAGTTTAATTTTCGTAGGAATATTTGTCACACCATTAATATATAACCTCAGTATTAAATCCCAAATTGTTGACAGTGAAATGGCTTTAAATTCCCATCTAAGTCTGTCTAACTGGGCTTCTGTTTATTTACTTACAGGACAGTAAACACAATCCTGAATTGCATTGTTCCTTGTTCCCAGATAGCTGGGTGCCTTCCTGACTTTGTATAGAAAGCAAGTAAAATCAATTTGGTAACCGATGCATTTCTGTTTCACAATCTCGGTTACCTAATCATTTATTCTTGAAGCAATTTTAGAATGAATAAGACTGTATGGAGTAATTAGTTGTATGCAAAGTAGGTAGTTGGGTAGTTCAAACTACCTACCTACCTACCTTCAAATTAGTTGTTATGGGACTTCACAATGATATGCTCTGTATGTAAGGTTGGCAGTAAATTGAGCTGTTTTGTTGTTGCAGGGACAACATTTGGCTTTCTGTATGATCTTTAAATTGTGAGGATAGGGAAACCATAAAGTAGGATAAGATTAATGGTTTCCTTACAGTCAGTCGGGTATTGTTTGCCCCCGTAGAGGGAGATGAGTTTTAAATGTGTCTTTTTAATAATTTGCAATGCATAATGGAATCATGGACACATGGAGATGGCTCATCTGTATGTTCTTTTTGACTTTTTTATGTCAAACATAGCACCTGTGTATGGAAACCACAGTATCACCATTGGTAAGATACACAAAACAGACTACTTGGATCCCTCTCTAACGGACCTTTTGCATGTTTGCAAATCATTTATATCAGAAATACCCAATACATGCACTTAAATCTTGATTTCAACATAAATGGGGCATGCTGAAAGGATAGATATGTCTTAAAGAATACCCCATCTCTGGAATATGCTTTCCTTCCATGTGAAGCAGTGATCACCCCTAACCCTATTCAAACATAACCTGGACTAGTGGATGGTAAATCAGAACTAAACTTATCATTTGTCACCAAAAGGACAGATGGAGCTTGTACATGCCTAAGAAGTCATGACCAACTTACATATACTCCTTAAAAATGACCTCTAGGACACCAAATATTGTTGGTTGCATTTGAGATACATGGCTAGGCTTTAACAGGCCTTTGTGGCTATTAGTCTAGTATATTCCTATGAAACTACTTAAATCTGGTTAAATAAAATAGATTACTTAATTTAGGTAAACAGACAAAAAATACAGACTGACAGTTGGCTGACAGGTTTAGACATGTACGTGATGAAAATGAATGTGGTGAAAGTTCTATATGTAGAGTATGGGGAAAAGATAAGCTTCCATCCATATGGTATTGTCTGAATTTACTAGTATCCATGAATGACTGAACATGCTGGGGTGGTCTATGACTGATAGTAGGGAAAGGCAGCAGTTTTTTTCTTTTTGAAGTAACTAAATGAAGGAATGGCTACCACTGTGGAAAAATACATTTAATTTTAATATTACTAGTTGCGACTGTAGAATCCGGCTTTATTTTATTTACATCAAAGATGTATTATTCCTTGAATCTGTTCACTGTAAAAATGACCTTTAAGGGTTAGGTATATTTAAACTGCAGATGGAAGGGTAGAAAAATGTCCATTTTGTGTTTCTTCTAACTGCCTTAACTGATAGTTCACACTGAGAATGTGTATTCAAGTGGGTGTGATAACTACTCTGTACTCTAAATATAAAAATAAATATATAATAACAATTAATATAAAACTTGAACTGATGCAAGGCTCAGAAATATCTACTTAATAATATTTTGTGTGTGTGTGTGTGTGTGTGTGTGTGTGTGTGTGTGTGTGTGTTAAAAACATATACTTATTTGGTAGAACTAAGTGTGATGCTTTGTACATTGTAAGTTTTACCATGTTAAATGACGTTTTCTTAGGTTGAGTTAGATTTGTAAAACAGAGGCAACTAGAAAGATTATAAAAACATTTGGTACTGTGAAGTACTAGGGACAAATTTATTTATTTATTTATTTAACATTTGTTTACCGGAAAAGCCCGGCTTGGAATGAAGCCAATTTTCAGTGGAGGCCCAGGGAGAAAGGCTCCATATGCATGTCTTTGTAATATTTCAGAGCTTTAAGCTGGCTTGGTAACACGGTAGCACAGCACCATAATAAATGGAGAAATGTACTGCCGTAGGTCCAGAGAGGCATACCTTTTTTGATGGACTGTTCAGTAAATTTGTTCGTGCATTACATACTGATATCTTTTGCACATGACAAATAAGACAATAAGAGTTGGTAACACAGTGGGTGGCCCCTTGATTAAGGGTGTGGCTTCACAGCTCCATGTTTTAGGCTCAGATCAGATGTCAGCACTGCTCATTGTCTATATGAAGTTTGCATGTTTTTCCTATTTTTTTAGGCCTTCCCTGAAAACTGCAGTTCCTTCTTAAATCATTCTACTATTCAAGTCCTCTGATTTCTTTATCTATATTGCACTTGGCCTTTGCTCTTGCACCCCTATAGTTTAAAAGGGTATAAAAGAACCATTTCAATTGCCTTGTTAGAAACACACAAATGTCATTCTCACTCACATTGACACCAAAAGGTCAAAAATGCAAATGTTGACATGTCACTATACATGTTCGAGGAATACTCTTGCAGCAGGAAAATAAAACTGGAAAAATAAAGTCATAAACAGAGTTTTATGCAGGGAGAAAACTACCATGCAACCCACAAGTGGGGGGGGGGGGTGCCTCTCAACTGTATAGATTTTCACGGAAAGTACAGATTTTTGCTTTATATTTTTGGTCTGTTCCTCATAAAATGGGTGCTTTTTTGCCAAATAATTGAGGACTGATATCACTAAATAATCAGACATTTGAGTTTCAGATTTTATATCCTTCAGAAAATGCATGTTATTCTATCAACTTTCTAAGATTGTAAGAGCAATATTTAAACTTTGTCCCTGATTTTGGGCCTTTGTCCTCTCATTATTTTTTACTTTGTCCAGATTTCTTGAGCTAAGAGGTTGAGACTTATGTCCCCACCATCCTTCTAATTATATATACTAAGTATGAAAATGCACAGTATAAGGGGGGCCATATTATCCAACCCCACAAGCTGCCAGTCTCACATACCAGTTGACCATTTGTTAGTTGAACACATTATGTCAGCTAAACAGATGTCAAATCTGACTGTCAACTGAAGTAGGCTTTCCCATATCTATAGCTATTTTATCTATCTACATATATATATATTTCTAGATACACACACACACACACACACACACATATATATATATATATATATATATAGAGAGAGAGAGAGAGAGAGATTAATATATATGTGTACACACACACACACACACACACGCACACACACACACACACACACACACAATTGCACGGGCCTATATATCAATAAAAGGAAGAATCCATGGTATCCCTCGAAGTCTCAGAAAATGCAGTATGCAACATATACTGGTTCAAAAACAAACCGAGAAGAAACTTTGCAGTGTGGAGGGTGTGATGTTCACTTCCTGAATTATGTTAAGCACCAAGTTCAATAAAATCAAACTGTAAAATATGCGCTACAAAATAATAAAATAGAAAATAGTAGGTAGTCCACAGTTGAGCTAAAAATGCAATATCCTTTATTGAAACACTCAAACAAGCGATCCTAGCTGACTATAATGAAAAGTGTTGAAACATGCCTTATTTATATATAATCAGGTTTTTTGGAGCAAGGGAGTGGTTACAGAGGGTGGTTCTGTTAAGAGCAATAAAAGAATTGCAATCATTCCTTTAGCCAAGTCCCCCTTCCCTCTTAATACCACAGTGTAATCAGAGATTGTGCTACCTAAAACTGAAATTAAAAAGCCAGAGACAAATTAAAATATAAGACCAGCTTATTAATACTTTATATAGGCTAACCAAATAATCCAAACTATATTAGTTAAGAAACTAACAAAACGATCTACCACTAGACATCTATCAAAATAAATATTCATACATATAAACAAAACCACTTTTGAGAAAGATTGCTTTTGTAACAAATGAATACTTCATCAGGTTTGTTTGTCAATAACAAATGATAAAATGAATGAACACGTGTATAAATCTACAAGTGAAAACCTAAGTAGAATGAAAACCAAAACTATAACTGCTAAGGTGGAAATACTGCAATAAATGTTAAAAATAAAGCACTAATGCCAAGGGGATCTGTTAAAGCCTGGCATCTAAGTTGGAAAACATAGGTGTAAGAGTGAACTCAAGAGAAATGCCTTGTTTGAAAACAAATGTACCCTTATATGTGTAGCCATTGGAAATACACCATATGGACTTTAACCAGCTGAACCATGTGCTTTTTACACTTACAAGTATATGCAAAAAAAGCTTATGTTTAATAAATAAATACATTAATTAGTAATCCAAAAGGTAAAAAACGTACTAAAAATATTGTATGGAAATAAAACAAAAGGCGTAATAAAGAGCACACCAAAAAAAAATTAATAAAAAAAAAACAGTAAGTGCTTTCGTCTATACAAGACTTTTTCAAACTGACATACATTACTTTACCCCAGGTTTTTAAAAAACCACCACGACATAATAAAAAAAGAATCACATGACCTAACAAAGTCACATGACTAAAACATTAGTGTTCTAACCGTTTCGTTTTTAAAAAGGCAACAAAATCTTCCCTATTATTAAGCCCAGGTAGATGGCAGGCATTTAATTTTTCTTGCCAAGAATATTCTCTCCATCCTAGTTCATCTTCAGCATCAAATAACTTGTCATATCCCTTTATTTCATCTACTACAAAGAATTTAAAATTAACTTTGCATTTCCCCCTTTTGTAATGGTTTGGAAAGGCATTTTTTCATCACCAATAGTTACAGCATGTTTATGTTCATACATACGTCTATATAATTCTCTAGATGTACGACCTGTGCAGAATGCAGAACATGATATACACTTCACTAAGTATACCGCAAATCTGGATTTACATGTATAGCAACCCTTAATGCTAATATTAATATTATTAATCATAATCTTTTGCAAACCTATATACAAATTATCACAAAAATTACAATCAAAATATTTAAACATCCTTATTTTATTACTGTTAGTCAAATTCAGGGGTCTTAATTTGCCTTGAAAAAAAAATTTGAAACTTTTTCTTCTCGTTTGAACAAAGAGAGGGCAGTCTCCCACTATTTCTTTAAGGTCAGGGTTGCTATCACAATTTTTCCAGTTGTTTGAAATAATTCTTCTAATTGGCATTCCAGCAACACTATTACTAATTAACATAGAATTTCTAAAATCCTTAGTATTTGAACAATCATGTTCTTTAAAAAAAGTAAATTCGAAAAAATTTATATACTCTAGGTGATGGTTAGGTCATGTGATGCTTTTTTCATTATGTCATGTGGTGCTTTTGTAGTTTTTAAAAAGCTGGGATAAAGAAATGTATGTCAGTTTGAAAAAGTCTTGTATGGATGAAAGCACTTATTGTTTTTTTATTACATTTTTTTTGGTGTGCTCTTTATTATGCCTTTTGTTTTATTTTTAAATAAATAAATTAATTAATTAATTTAAAAAAAAAACGGACATGAAGTTAATCCTGCGTGAATCTGCTTAATATTAACAGGCCCACATGAATAGTTCTAAGGTGAAATGATGCAAGTAATCACCCTGTTCGGAAGTGAAATAATGTAACTAGTCTCCCTGTTTAGAATCTAAAGCTGTAAATCAGAAGGGCTGATGGAAAATAATGTGGCTTGTGTATATAATATGTTACATACGTTTTAAGTGATATAACCAAGGTTAACCAAAATAGAAACATCGAGCCTCTAAATCTCAGTCTGATAATAAGGTAACTTCTCCGTAAGACACTTAGCAATCTATCTCCTGAATTGTATGAAGCAAACTGTCTCCTGAATTGTTTGAAGCTAGCAAAGTAACCTAAAATTATTAAGAATACAATTATCTGACATATAAAGTAACATTAAATATTCCTAACAAGTTAGCAGAGAATGTTAAGAATGTTAAAAACAGTTAATAATGTGAGAATGTTTAACAGATAAACCATGCTAAAATATAAATAAATGCCTATCTATTGATCGATCGATAGATAGATTAAACAGTACCAATGTCAGTTATTTTCATTGCAAAATATTACTCACTCCTGGCATTCTGAACATTAAAGACATACACAGAGATTCTTTGGTAGCCCTTTAATGGACTTTTGGTATTTGCTCTGTTCTCTTTTGAAACCTAAGTTGTTTGAAGATTACAATGAGCAGTTTTTCCTACTGAATATCTCATTGAAATGATGCAAAGTAGCCTTAAATTAGCTTCCAAATAAAAGCTTTAGTCATCTTACTCTATGGATGGCATTCAGAAGATTGGCACATAGCTCTGGAAATGAAAGATGGCATGGCAGTTTTCAGTTGTCACTCATTGTTTATCTACATAGATAGACATGACCGACTTGTTGTTAATGTTCTTAGCTCTAGTACCTGCACTGAAGCATATCTAGTCACATGGCCTTAAAAATAAATCTGTCAGTTTCATACTTGATTGGCTATTAACACGTACAGGTGTGCCTGAGATATTTTTTATTCCTACTTGAAATATTAATTTAATATTTTTGATTTAAAGTATTTAATTATGCAGTGTGAAAAGACTGAGATTTCAATAATTTATTGTTCTTTCATCATCTTGTAAAAGATTCACTAAGAAAAGGCTAATATCACGTCTTATTATATTTGCAGGTTGTGTGTCTTCACTACATTTATGGTTACTGGAGCTTTACCCAAACTGAAAGCATACTCTAGAAATGAAAAATCCTTAGTGACAGGACAAATAGTGAACCTGGTCTTTCGCTTTCTGTGCTGGCTGGCTAGTCTGCAGTAGTCAGATGATTGTTATATAAAAACAGCAATGCTTTCCATTCCTCATCCAGAGAATCAATGATACACAAAATTGGTTCCGATATGCACAAACACCCTCGGGGATGCACTAAAGATATAATACAAAGACTTCGCTATCGCACCTGCATAATCTCTTCTGTGCCCACAGCACAGCACTGTGAAAATGTTACAATGTCCTCCCCATTAGAGAACACATCTAGAGTTTATATCTGGCAATATTAAAAGGTTCCTGAAATATTTAAAAATGATTTCATTCTCTTCATCCGCAAGGTCACCTTATAATGAACTTTGGAATATCGTGCCTTTTCCACTTTGGAAAATGTTGAGGTATATGGCTGCATTGCAAAAGAGTCTTTAACTAAGAGGTTTTAGCTTTATTACCAGTTTAGCGGCTACATTATTCTGTGACCTTGAGCAAGTCACATTTATTGCTATGTAATTTTGTCCTGCATTCTATGAAATTGGGTAGAATCAGTGAATTAGTACTGCTGAGAGAAGAAAATGGAATAGTCTCACTCACACAAGGACTGAAAGCAACTTTGCATAGTTATTTTATTCAGTAATGGGCTTCACAGTCACATCATTAGGAAAGTATAAAAGTATAAGTTATAAATTAAAGGTATAAACTAAAAAGGGAGAAAAAGGCAAAACATACATCATTCAAATCATTGTATGCACCTGAGCAGCTGTTAAAAGTGCATGACCAGAATTCTTTTTACAAACTGTAAAATATTAACACCACCACCTTCTTAGATTCCCCTGTAACTATTTTTGTTAGAGCTGTTACACATATCTGTTATCAAACCAGTGCAATCAATTTCATCTGATTCATTGGAGAGAGCATTTGGAGAAGTATTGTCAGAAAATAACATTTACTTTAGGAAAGTACTGGTTTGAAGCATTGAGTGTTTTATATTATAACAATCATTTTAATAATTTACTTGTTTGATTGGAAGTTTTTTTCTAATTAATTTGCTAATTAAATAAAAATTATTTGTTTTATGCACAGCAAGCTTTACATTGTTAAGCATTATGGAAGGCATTTTAATTTTCAATACATGGCTGTGCTTGCTAATATGCAAATAGTTACCTGTTTTGTAACAACCAAATAAGATACGGCTACAGGGAAAGTTTGGAATGTATTCTGTTGAAGGCACATTTGTTGCGTTGTTGATTATGAAAGGAGATAATCCAGATTAACAATTCTTTACATATGTATTCATTTTGGGGGTAAACAGCATCACAGAAATGGGGAAACTTGGTTTATTGGCAAACCTATTTTCTCCAGGCATATGCAAACTTGGAGTCAGAAAGCAGAAGTTCAAGGGATGAGAGCAAAATCAAAGCTGATTTTATTTTTGGAACTGCTTTTTGTCAAATTCTTTTAATTACAATTCATTGAAAAGTCATCCCTTCAATATAACTGACATTGTATGTTAACAGTATTTAAGGGTGAAATCTTTGTCATTTTTAACATGTCTAGATGTGTTAACATGTTGATTTTCATTGTGATAACTAAAATTTTGAAGGAAGGAAAAAAACAATGTACAGTAAAGATTGTTTATATCTTTATGCTGTATGTGTGTATGTGTGTGTGCACGTGGGTGTGTGTGTGTGTATATACATATATATATATATATATATATATATATATATATTTTTTTTTTTTTTTGCAGGGAGGCAAGCCCCCCTGCACCCCCCACATCCCCTGCAACTTAAATATACCATCTCCAAAATTGCGCTACAGTGAATAGAATGGCGAGCAGAACAGGAGCATTACCGTTCTCTTCACTGTAGCGCGATATTGGAGGTGGTATATTTAAGTTGCAGGGAATGTGAGGGGTACAGGGGGGCTTGCCCCCCGAAAAAACATTGCTTTAGTAGTTTTATTTATTTTTTTTTTCACTTTTTAATTTCAAGATTCCAAAATCTCAACTTTCTGGGATTAGTATTTTGAAAGTTGAGATTTTGGGCTTTCGAAATTAAAAAGTGGATCCACACACACATATATATCTATATATGGGTCTACTTCATTTGATCGAAAGACCATTTGACTGAAACCCATTTGATCAAAATTTCATTTGATCGAAAAACAGTATTCAAGGCATAAATCTGGGACTTGTCCCCCTCCCCAATGTTGTGCGACCCTGGAGTTGGTATATATAGTTAGGGAGGGTGCAGCCCCTCACATTGGGGGTGTGGGGGGGCAAAGCCCCCACCTAGTTTGCTTTAAAAGAAGAAAATAACATAAAAAGTATAGATGTTAAACAAAAATAGGTGGGGGCTTTGCCCACCACACCCCCCAATTTGGGGGGCTGTGCCCCTCACACCCCCTATCTATATATACCAACTCCAGGGTCACGCGACATTGGGGAGGGGGACAAATCTCTATTTGCCTTGAATACTGGTTTTCGATCAAAATAAATTTCGATCAAATGGGTTTCAGTTAAATGGTTTTTCGATTAAATGAAGTAGACCCATGTATATATATATATATATATATAGAGAGAGAGAGAGAGAGAGAGAGAGATATTCACAACCTTTTTTTCATCTAGACCCTAAGCATTTTATATGTAGCTCCCTATTGAAATGTCAGCATGAATGAAAAAAAAAAGATCGAATCTCCAGCAGACTGAATCGCAAAATTGCTCTACTCCTTTAAATTTATTTTTTGTCAGAGTGCAGGCCCTTGTACGCTGCCTAGCATATACCAACTCTGAGATCTCCATACCTTGGAATAAAAGGAATATTCTGAGAAATGGCAATCTCGGACTTCATATATGTTAAGTCCATTTTTTTGGCCATTCAGTCTCCACATTTTGGGACTCGCTCTAGTGGGTCCTGACCATTCAAATGTTTATTATATATATATATATATATATATACATATATATATATATATATATATATATATATATATATATACATATATATATATATATATATATATATATATATATATATGTGTGTGTGTGTGTGTGTGTGTGTGTGTGTGTGTGTGTGTGTGTGTGTGTGTGTGTGTGTGTGTGTGTGTGTGTGCGTGTGTGTGCGTGTGTGTGTGTGTGTTTATAGGTGTTTATTAAGCTATCGGTCCAAAAAGCCTAGCCATACATACTCCTAATTTACCGAAATTGTCAGTACCCCAAGGAATTTTACACAGTAAAAATGCTGAAGCGAAAGATAGAAAGACCACACTGGCAGATGATAAATTTAGCTTTCTTCCACTTTATTTAATCGTGGACTTCTTCAGAAAACCAGGATGCCTCCCTACATCCTGGTTTTATTTACAAAAACAGGAAATGATGTAAAAATCGTGTCATACATGTATATACATAGAATTAAAACATTATAACTCAATGTCATTATTGTAACTTCTCGTCAAATTTATCAGTAATTTAAAAATACTTGGTTAAAAACCATTTTTGTTTTTTGTTTTTTGTTTTTTGTATTTTGTATTTGATATATTTTTATATTTTTATCTCTTTCTCTTAATTTGTGTTCTTTGGTGTTGTGTTGTGTTATATTATGTTTATATTATTGTACCAAATTCCATTCTATTATTCTCATCTTGAATTTCCTAAAACCCAACTCAATTACACAACTTTAATTATTTATTGGATATGGTGTATTAGTTGTATTTTGTGTTCCAGTATTAATGAAATGTCACTCTGATGCTGATGAGAACCAAAACTAGATGTTACATCATTGTGAAAATTAAACAGTTCACTAACTAATGAAACCCGATGTGACGGAACAAAGTCCGTCGCTTGAACTCCTTATATCACAGCAAAAAAATGGATGATCTCATCAAGGCCTCTGTCACAATCCAAAATGTCACTAGCCCCTGGATGATCCTAAAGAATTTGCTTCTCTCAGAAACCCCTAGGTGTACACAAATGTAGATGTATTATTACGTTGATTCGAGTTTTGAAAAAGAGTGCCCATGTGGAACTGTTATTAATTCCTGTTGTTTAGAAAACATTTGATGTTTATCCCCTCATTAAGTCCAGGGGGTCCATCCGCCCCTAAGCATAACTGCCATATAGACTCTTTCTGCTCTAACTTGTTGTTAAGATCCCCTTTAAGTAGGCATTTTTCTACGTGGTCCAAAACAAAAAACTCAAACTTCTTAAAATCCACACACTCTAAAGAATGTCTGGCCAGAGCATTGTTCATGTCTCTGTTTTTGATGGCCAGATTGTGTTCATAAATCCTACGTTTGAGCATTCTTATTGTTTTCCCCACGTAATAACTGTCACAGGTACAACACATGGCTGCGTAGACCACGTATTCACTATTACAATTGTAATACTTGTGAGCCCAAAAGATCTTTTTATTGTGTCCAATGGTGACAAAAGAGGTGTTGGTAACAAACCTACACTGTCTACAGTTTTGGCAACCAAAGGTTCCCTTCTTTTTACTGATGTCCCTACTCTTTACCTCTCTCTTGGTGTTTTCTAACTCTAACATGCTCTTTAAATTTACAACGTTTCTGTATGTGAAACGTGGTCTTATGCCTACACAAGCCATAAGGTCCCTGTTACCTAAAATGATGCCCCAATTATTCTCTATGATACTTCTAATGTTGTTTAATTCGTTAGTTATTGGAAGCGGAAATGCTAGATGAAAATCTAGATCTAAGGTGTCATCCCTAGGGGCAGTGACGCCTATTGTCAATTCTTCCATATGCGTCCCACTGTTGTATGACAAAATAGGCCTTGCTACACCATCACGTAGTCCTCTGACTTCATTTTCAATTTTCTTCAACATGTGTTTTTTGTACCCTCTGGCCAAAAATAGATTCCTTAACTGTATTAACTCTTCATAATAAATGTTCTCATCTGATGTTAATCTACTGAGTCTTATGATCTGACCCTTTGTAACATTTCTTTTCATGTGGGCAGGGTGTAAACTCTCTTTATGTAAATACTGGTTGGTGAAACAAGGCTTTCTGTATATTCTACTATGTAATTTGTTATCTGTAGAATCTATATACAGTGTGACATCTAAATAATTAATATTTTTACCATATCCACTATGTTTAAAAACCAGAAAACTAGTTGTTCTGTTTAAATCTTGAACCATAGTCTCAAATTCGGTTGTGTCTCCTGCCCACACGAAAAATAGATCGTCTATGTATCTACCATAAAACAGAGCTTTACCAAAGAGAGAATGTCTTTTAAGATGTTCTTGCTCCCAATCTGCCATGACTATATTGGCAAACGCCGGGGCTACTCTAGCCCCCATCGCTACGCCAGAGATCTGTTGGTAGATCTTGTTATTAAATTCAAAGAAATTATTATGTAACACTATTTCCATCAAAGAACAAATTGTGTTAATTTTGGAATTCTGTAATTCCGTGTTGTGTGTCAAGTAATTCCTCAGATGTTCTATACCACGATCCTGATCAATACTAGTGTAGAGACTTTTAACGTCTAGTGTTGAAAAGTGTATTCCTTCAAATGAAATGTTAGACCTTCCTAAACTCTCTAGCAAATGCCACGAGTCTCTGATGTAGAACTCTGACTTTTGTGCTATTCTATTCAATATATCATCCAACCAAATAGATAAACACAAAATACAACTAATACACCATATCCAATAAATAATTAAAGTTGTGTAATTGAGTTGGGTTTTAGGAAATTCAAGATGAGAATAATAGAATGGAATTTGGTACAATAATATAAACATAATATAACACAACACAACACCAAAGAACACAAATTAAGAGAAAGAGATAAAAATATAAAAATATATCAAATACAAAATACAAAAAACAAAAAACAAAAAACAAAAATGGTTTTTAACCAAGTATTTTTAAATTACTGATAAATTTGACGAGAAGTTACAATAATGACATTGAGTTATAATGTTTTAATTCTATGTATATACATGTATGACACGATTTTTACATCATTTCCTGTTTTTGTAAATAAAACCAGGATGTAGGGAGGCATCCTGGTTTTCTGAAGAAGTCCACGATTAAATAAAGTGGAAGAAAGCTAAATTTATCATCTGCCAGTGTGGTCTTTCTATCTTTCGCTTCAGCATTTTTTTAGTTTGTCCAGTTCAGTTCGGGTTGCCGAATTCAGACTCGTTTGAATTTTACACAGTATTACAGTATCAATATAAGCTCATACACATCAAGTGCTGACAGACTGCCCTATCCATTAGGTACATAGGTGCCAAACCAGAGGTAAATTTGTGATTTCCCATGCAATGGTCCAAGTTACAGTTAAATAGAGTTAGGAATGAGCTTTAATTTACATGGATGGCAGCCTACTCCACGGATGGAGAAATCTTTTTGGACAGATGAGGTTTAGGTCTTTAGAGCAGATATTTCTGAAACTATTTGTTTTGCAAATGTGCAACATATTCATCTGCATGGGATCAGAGGATGCCTTGTAACTAGGCACAGATCACCATGGAAAGTCTACAGGGACCTATTACATGGTTATGGTTTTGAGACAGTCTGCATAGGACTTGTCATTTACTCTTGTATTCTTTTTTCTGAGGAACATTAATGATCTCTTAAACTCTCGCAAGTGTCTAGTCAGGTACATGCCAAAGGGTGCATTATACTCAATGACTAGTCTGATGAGAGATGAGTACCGTGGAACGGTTACCTCTTTGGATCTGGATGCCATGTTTCACTGTAGTAGGTAGTTAGTGGCCAAAGGTCATGCTACTGTCAATATACATTCCCAGAATCCTGACTACTGAGTTTACTTTTAGGGACATATTATCAATGTGGTAATTTCCAAGGAGAAAACATGCAGTCTGTCTACTTATCTAGGTTGCATTTCTGTCCTTTGAAACCCAAGACACCAGCTCTCCTTCCAAAGGGCATTATCATGCCTTTTACTCACATTGGTTTTTAGTCCATGGCTCTGGCATCAATCGGTTGTCTGTATTAGGCCATCTTGAAGGATATTTGTGTCTTTAGGGAATTCAATGACCATTCCTAGTTTGCAGTCATCTGTAGTCTTGGTCAACAAGAGGCCCTTGACATTTTGCTTTGACTTCAAAGCAGTAGATGTCAAAAAGAAGAGACCCCAGCACTAATCTGTTTGGGACTTTGAAGGTGGCTGGTCTCTTTGTGAAGGTGGATTCCCCTATCCTAACTTCCTGAGCCCTATCAGCGAGTCAGTTGACTGCCCATTGTGTGACAAATGGGTTTATGCCTAATTTTGTAAATTTATTGACAAAGCACAAGTGAGGTATTGTATCAAATGCCTTGACTAGGTTGAGATGCATAGTGTGTATTTCTTTATTCTCATCCTTAACTTTAGTGACTTTATCAAACAAGTCCACCAGATTAAGCAGAGATGATCTATCTTTGAAAAAACTGAAATGGATCGGGTTTAGTGAGTGGAGGTTTGCTATGTCATTGTTTGTCAGAGTCATGATAATTCTTTCCATGGCTCTAGTCAGACTTGTGGGTCTGTAGTTCCCCAGGTCCATGGAAAGTACTCCCTCCCTCCGTTGTGTAGAGGGATAACCATTGTCATCCTCCATTTGTCATGTTTGGACATTATGGTAAAGTAGAGATTCTTGCAGGTCTGACGTTCAATCAGGTTTGGCAGGTCCATTTTCATGCTGTTCAGGGGAATCGTGGGATATTATCAGGGCACATTGAAGCAGTGCTTTTGGCTTTAAAGAGCACACTGAGAACTGCTTCCTAGTGATAGTTGGTAGAGACTATTTCCTGGTGGGTAATGTGAGGTGATATTGAGGTAAAATTTGAACTAAATTTATTGGCCAGCACATTCGCTATAAACTCTAGCTCCATATAGTTGGTTCCATTCACCTTTAGGTGGGCACATTGTTGGGTGCTGCCTTTAAAGTTACAGACATACCTGGAGAAAGCCTCATGGTTGTCCTTAGCTTGTGAGGGTATTTTATTGCAAATTTTGCTTTGGTGGACTTGATTAATATCCTGAGTTTTTTGATCAGATCAGCGAGGGCGTTTTTACCTTACTGGGCAATGCACGTACCACTTTTGGACATGATTTTCTTTCTTTCTTTTGTTACAAAACCTATTTATACTGGGATTCTACTAGTGTGGCTTGTTTCTGGAGATTGACTTTGTTTATTTCTGGTAGGTATGGCTGTTTCTATGCAGTTATTTATATAACTGTACACTGGGGGATATCGTGAGAAAACAAGTTACCCTGAATTAACAGCTACTATATATGGTCCATGTCCCTGCTTTTCTGAGTTGCAATTCACCAGAACACAGTACCCACCTCAGCAGCTATACTTTGGCGCTAAGGTAAGGTTTTATGAAGCGCAGTCCATGTAACAAACCTGCTCCTTATTCAAAAGCATTATAAATACGAATTTACTGTGCAAATACTGGACAGCAGGCCCTAATATTTCAGACAACACAGTAAACATTTCATTGACAACTAGTTTACAACACAATTCTTTAGTATAAAAGAAGGGTTCACTAATTTGTACTATTTTGCTAGAAAAACGTGAGCATTATTTATGATTCCTCTTTTTAATGAGGCGTTTTTTTAACAGCACGATTTAAATCAATTAATAAATCTAAGTATACACTGCAACTCTTGTAACTAAAGTCACTAACTACAAGATACTTAAACTAGAGATGCATAGCAATTGAAGTAAGTATTAATGAAACACAACAAAAACCTAACATTATATTTTTATGCAAATGCATATGGTAAGAAATATGTATCAGTGAAATAATCAGGGACTGACCAAAAAAGAAAACATATTTTAAATAGACATCTTCACTTGTTATTTTTCTGGGCCTACATATTTTCCACCCATAGTAAATGATTATAATGGAAATAAACTGGCCCTAATACATCAGATTCTTAACATGGGATGTATTGCATATTTGTGGTCCATTATTACAGCACTCTGTGGTGTATAGTAGGCTATAAGGTCTTAGATCATTGAAATGTAACACATAGTGTTAAGCATGCTGAAACTACAAAATACACAATAGGACCACTCTGTGGCTTTGCAGCATTGCCAGAAACAATGTTACAGCATGATTATTTAATGCAATGACCATTGCTTTGTCTGAGCACTGTAAAGACACATGCATGTTTCTATTAATGCTGCATTCCTTGTTTACAGTCATGCAATGGGCTCAAAACTTATTATCTTGCATAATGTTGATAAACTCTGGACTGGTTTTATGATGTTCACTTCAAGACGACAGCTCCTGCATAGTTGGCAGGGTGGAAGACCTTGTTTTTAGAGTACTTTGTGAGGCATAAGCAGGTTAGACTGTTTAAACACCATCTCTTAGGCACTACACCATCTCTTAGGCAATGTACTGTGTGAGCAGTGGTATGCCACTGGTAGATGCTTCACTGGTACCAGTGATATTCCTGTGGGGTGTGACCGTTGCTTCTGCTACTGTGGTGCAAGCCCAAAAGACATTGCCAGTATGCTGAGACATTTTAGTAGCATGTCAGTCAGAGTCTGCCAACTAAGCCCTTATGTGTGTGTGTGTGTGTGTGTGTGTGTGTGTGTGTGTGTGTGTGTGTGTGTGTGTGTGTGTGTGTGTGTGTGTGTGTGTCTTGTTTAGTGGTACTGTTAAGAAAGGTATGTTTATTCCTCTAATATGTAGGATTAGGGTTAGGGTTAGGCTTAGAGTAAGCACAATTGAGTGAAACAGTTTGAGGATAGTAAAACTGAGTACTTAAAGAATCCTCTTGAACTTTGCTTCACATGCAAGGTCATTTTAATAACTAGCAAACACTCTAACCACTTGCCAGTATGGCCTATTATCATGCATACAAACACACACAAACATACGCATGCACCTCTCTCAGTCCTTATTTAAATCTGAATACCCTTTTGGAGCTACCGCAACCAGTAATACCTATTTAAATTTATTAACCAGGTGGGTGAGCTGGTCCACATATGCTTTAAAGCCATGATACAAGCCATTTGACAATAACAGCTGTACATATAAACAAAATAATGCCAATAATAGGGATACAGATTGACAACTGATTTTTTTTTAATTAACAGAAAGTAAAATCTAAGTATATTTTGTTTGAATAATGTTGGTAAAGGAAACTACATTACACCTGCATTATACCTTCATAGACTAACTGACAGAGCACATCTTTCTTTAACTAATTAGTAAGTCTGGGGGTGTGACTCATGTGACCAGAGCAGGGTCTCCTGTTTGGAGTAAAAGTTAGAAGTGAAAGCATCTAATGGTGTCTGTCCTGGGTATGTGTTCATGTGTTATCCCAAATTGTTATTTTGACATAATATTTTTTTTCCTGATCTGAGAATAATATTTTTGACCCTACAGGGACTGAGGAGCTAAACAGCTGGTGGCTTGAGTTTTAAATGATAGAAATACTATCTAGATAAGTAGACAGGGTGCACATTTTACCCAAAAGGAATCTACAGAAGATGTATCATCTCATGAAATGAAACCAAATTATGAATTGGTGTTGATATTACAAATGAATAGGGAATGACTCATTATCATATTCATAAACATACTGCACACTTCCATAAATGCATCCTTTCACTATATTGTGCCACTTGACATTACCACAGTTCATAGTCCTGAGCTATGGTAATGACAGGTGTGCACATAACAATGCTGTGCACTATAAACATAGTAAACCATTGTGTACTACGTATGCGCGTGCTAAAAAGTGACTCAGTGTCTAGTACGATAGCATGACAGAGTGGAGTGGGTGTAATTACCTTGTAAGGGATGCTGTGTTTGACATACAGTCTTTCATTTTCCATGTCTTGCTGTTGTTCATTATTATACCATGTAGAGATTCATAACATTTTCCAGTTGTTGATGTTGGACTCATGGTCATTATTGTAATATGATACTGAGCTCAGCAATATAACCGTGAATGGGGAGGGGACTTTTTGTTGTGATAGCAGGTTTTCCTACGTCACAGGGAATCCTGAGCCAATAGGGTTTCCTCTTGTTCTCGTTCTTTGCAAAAGCGTCTTTTGTTCTTTTCTTCTTTTCTCTTTTATTTTTAGCTAAGTGCTAATGCTGCTGTTTAGCTTTGCCTTCTAAGCAACACATCAGCAAACAATGAGTGTCGTCATGGTTAGATGTGCAACACCAGTTTTAATTACACACACGCTCATGTTCAGAAATGTATGTAGTTAAGACCGGCTCACATGTATTTATTGTAGTATCTCTGAACCATGTACAGTTCTAGCAGGTTATTTGCATGTGTGTTCCATAATGAAGCAAGTAGCTACACAGTGGGTGACCTTTTACAAGTTTATACCACAGTATGAATCAAACTTCATAAATCAAATCAGTCTTTCTGGTGTAGATCTAGTGCATACAAGCTCCGCTGCATGAGATATAGGCCAGATTCATAAGGGCACCACACCTTATACATGTGGAGGTACCTTTATGGTATTCAGCAAGCATCCAAAAATGGTGTTGTACGGTCCTCCAATGTAAAGATGTACAACACTGTGAAGGACTGTATGAACAGCTGCTGTGCTGAATGCTAATGTTGCATTGTGGGGGAGATACATATGCTACTTAGCCATGTGTTCTCTCCCCAGAACCACCACAAGGAAATGATCTACATGGTCAAGTGATTCAAGAAAGCACTTGGCTGTGTAGATCAGCATGGCCATCTCCACTACATTGCTGTGGTGAACATGGTCAAAAGGCTGTGTTCAACCTCTGAACATGAACATGATGGGGAGACCAATAGACACCATGGTTTCCATTAAATGTGCCAATACAGCACCAACATCAAAACAAGGATTGTATGGGTTGTGGGGGAACCATCTGACACCAGGGAGAAGGTTGTAAAGTGCTGCACCAGTACCAGTGTTACAACAGGGACCGTGGGGAGGGGGGATAAAGTGCTGTCTTGGTATCAATGTTACAATGGGGAATGGGGGATAGGATGGGGTAGACTAGACACTAGGGATCACCCCATAAAGTGCCCTAAGATGCAGACTGAGTCTATATCAGTTCACACTGAATTGCTTATCATCAAACCCTTATTCAACGAACAACTATTTATCGAAGTTGCAAATCAACAAACGGATGTTTCAGTGAACGTTGTCCTAGAGCAAACCAATGGTAGGCCAACTTATCAGCTACCCAAGTGGTAGGCTACACCATCCACACCCCCCTAACTAAATGCATCAACTCTGAGGTCACACTACAGCAGGGAAAAGGGCAAATTCCAGATGGCAGCCAACTTTTGCCTTGCCCTGCAAAACATTTGCTGAAAACTCCATTCAACAATTGATAGCTTCATTAAATAGGTGTTCAACAAAGAGGTGTTTGCTACTTTGTGATTTGACAAAATGTCATAGACCCAGCACAGATCAGCATAACATGATGGGGAGGAACCACCAGGCACATTCTAAAGTGTCATAATAGCACAAATGGTAGTGCAGGCATTGGAGGTTGGGGAACTACTGGACACCAGGGATAAGTGCAGTAATGGCTCACACTTCAAAAGGTTGATGGGGGGAATACACCAGACCACCATGGATGACTCTTTAAAGTAGTAACAGCACTGACAGTGTACATGGAATTTACCATAATGTATGATACCATGGTCTGCACACCACTGTAGTAACTGTGGTTCTGGAAAAATGCAAAGTGGCTGATAATGAAGTCTTACCTCATCATGGTTAGCATGTTCCTGAATCACAAATGGGAGTATCACACCAGATGGGTCTTTCTAGCGTGAGCCATACGGCTTGTGTTAGGTCCCTTAATGAATTAGGAATCAACAAAAAAACCATCACCGACAAGGGCAGAGGCAGCCATGGAGTGAATAAACTTCCAAGACAAAAATAAAAAGTCAAACATTTACTGAGAGGTTTTAAATGGTTAAGCTCTTTCGTCCATCAGTGTGGACTTCTTCAGAACAAAATTTTTTAATAATACACGTTATATATACACACCCCTTCTATTTAATCACATTTGAAAACCAATCAAATAAGCTCCCTTTAATTAAAAAACAGTGGACTATGATGTTTGCAGATGACATTGTGATCTGTAGTGAGAGTAGGGAACAGGTGGAGGATACCCTGGAGAGGTGGAGATATGCTCTAGAGAGAAGAGGAATGAAGGTCAGCAGGACTAGGACAAAATATATGTGTGCGAATGAGAGGGAGGATAGAGGAATGGTGAGGATGCAAGGAATAGAGGTGGTGAAGGTGGATGAGTTTAAATACTTGGGATCAACAGTTCAGAATAATGGTGAGTGTGGAAGAGAGATGAAGAAGAGAGTACAGGCAGGATGGAGTGGGTGGAGAAGAGTGTCAGAAGTGATTTGTGACAGACAAGTACCAGTAAGAGTGAAAGGGAAGGTCTACAAGAGGGTAGCGAGACCAGCTATGTTATATGGGTTAGAGACAGTGGCATTGACAAAAAGGCAGGAGTTTGAGCTTGATGTGGCAAAGGTGAAGATGTTAAGATTTGCACTGGGTGTGACGAGGATGGACAAGATTAGGAATAAGTATATTAGATGGTCAGCCCAGGTTGGAAGGTTTGGAGACAAAGCCAGAGAGGCAAGATTACGTTTGTTTGGACATGTGCTGAGGAGGGATGCTGAGTATATTGGGAAAAAGATGCTAAGGATGAAGCTGCCAGGTAACAGGAAAAGAGGAAGGCCTAAGATAAGGTTTATGGATGTGATGAGAGAGGACATGTAGGTGGTTGGTGTGACAGAGCAAGATGCAGAGGACAAAAATAAATGGAAACAGTTGATCTGCTGTGGTGATCCCTAACGGGAACAGCCAGAAGAAGAAGAGGAATTAAAAAACAGTTAATACTAAAACTTTAAAGTGAAGGTAGGGTAACATTCCATAAAAACAAAAATAAAATACTTCAAAGCAAAAAGTTCAATCTTAAAAAATGCATACAGTCTATATAAAAAAACTTTTAATGTTAAGTTGTAAACTATAAATATTATGTTGTGTTGGGACCATTGGTTGGTGCATTTGCTTGGGTTATTGCCATTAATGAATTCCCAGGATAATGTTCGTGACTATTGACCATGTGTTTCAGAAGTACATTGATAATGACAACAGTCGACTAAGCATAATTATCAGTTTAATGACACAATCTTAATGAATACTACTTGCTTATGCTATGCAGCAGCATTCACTTCTTAATTTAAAAATATGATTGTTAAAGCACATAGATATACAGATGCACTTAAACAACTGCATGCACACAAGGACAGATAAACAAAAGAAATATTTTTTTATCTGACTTGGACTATACTTGCAGTGGCCAGGAAAAATATTACTAGGAACTGGAAATCATATTCAGAAATGAAATTTGAAGACTTTCTTATTCTTCTAAAAGGAGTTGCAATTCTAGAAGTCAAAGTCAAAGAAGCAAGAATTTATCCAAATAAAATATGGAATAATCCTTGGATGAAGGTTTTAACCCTTATTGAATTGTCATCTTCTGCTTAATTATTTGGACTGTTATTAAGTTTGCTTTGTTTTAATTATACTTGGTTGGTTTTAGGCTCTTGTAAGTATTGTAAATAGTTACAATTTATTTGGTCCTTAAAACTATTATTCACCATAGTTTGGCATTGTATCGTGTCTGAAAGTTTATTTTTTTAATAATCTTAGCTCTTTTTTCAAAATCTTAATAACATATTTCAGGAAAAAGCAAAGAACTTATGAGCCCTTGTGCCACATAGTAGTTCATAAAAACCTGTCATTCACTAGGCATGATGGCAGGACAGGGATCACTGTCACATTATGGAATGAGGAGACCTGCCCCTTTGATGGCAGTTCTGGGTCATCTCTGTACAGAGGCAGGGGCATGTGTGGGGTTAGGGCAGCAAATTTGTGTGCATGCAGAGAATAACATGACTGGTTTGAGTTTTCTTGAAAAAAAGACAACATTGTAACCATTTTTGGTGCTGCTGCTTCTCAGATATGGTAGGTGAGCACCATATCAGCCGGGAATGAAAACCGATGTGGTCACAAGTAAGCGAGCATTACACCATCTGCGTATCTGCAGTTCTAGTCCCATAAGATTCACTGTTAGGACTGTAGCATTATGGTTTATAATCCATGACAATGAGGAAGTGGACATTTGCATGTTTACTCTGCGTACGGAGTACTATGGCTACCTGAATACAGTAAGACTACATGAATCACAGAGAGATTTGTTACACAGTTCTACTGTGTACTAGCCCTACTCCAAGGGGCACAATGTTCATGATGCCTACCTAGTGTTATTTTTATCACAATTAACTTTCCTTTTAAGTTCCTTACACATTTTAGTCATTTTTGAAAAGTAATAGAAATCACTTTCCCCCTAAATTGTTCCATTAGCTTTCCTCAGATTACAAAGTCAATATTCTAGAGAAAATTGTTGATCACGTGGTTGGCAAGTATGCAATATTCATAGAACTGCTTAAATTGCATCCTCAAGTGTATTAACACACTAACAAACTTTTAAAAACTTGACTCTTAATGTTCTACCTATTATTGTTAGGAGTTCCTTATGTTGGGCAACTCTTCTGGATATATGTCTGATTGTATTTAATTGCAAAATATTTTTCCCTAACAGTATATGTGTTTGTATCACTGTTTCAGGGAACTAATATCCCCTGTTAACTTTGTTTGCACTGGTTATGAATTGCTAAATTATGCTGATGTTTGTATCTTTTTAATTGATAATTAACTTGTAATTTGTAATCTTTGTTTTTCTTCCCTCACCCCTGTAACACCTCAAAAGTGTCCCTGGATACTTGGATCAGACCATCTACTTCATTAGTGAATAAATAAACAAACAAAAATAAATAATCATTAATCTACTTTTAAAGCGAAGTCTAACATATAATTCTATAACTCTTCAATGAGCCCCAAGACAAATAAATGTTATTTTTTAAAGGAATATAAATAAACATGGTAGCAGAATTATCGACATACCATTTCTGATTTACTCACTCCCTCCAAAAAAACTCTTACTGTTGAAATCATGAAGTGTCTGTTTCTACAGGAGTCCATTCAGGCCAGGAGGGTGGAGGACAAAGAGGCAGAAGACTTGAAGCCCAATAACCAGAAGCAAACCCAGATGCAACAGGTAAATAACTGAAAGTAGATGCTCATTTTAGAAAGAGTCCAATAGAAATTGAACGGTTTTAAAGAGAGATGTAAGTTTTGTCCAACCCAGACATGACTGCTTAGTTGACACATTAACAAAACTGACATTTCTAACCAGAGATGCAGATTTTGTGGTTACAGTCATGTATCCATGCTTGGGCAACACTCAGCAGAAATCATTTCATCAGCTAAAACATGAGCCTTCTTATACTTCTGGGCTGAGATGTTATTATTAAGGCAAAAAAGGAAAATGTCTGCCAAGCATTTTCATATGAACTGTGAGCTGTCTTCCTTCAGAAAGAAAAGGAGCCGTTGAGGCCTGTTACATATGCATCATAGTGATGTTTAGGATTTACAGCTAAACAGACCTTGGACCTGACCTGAATGAATGTGACAGGCTCAGATAACTCCTTACAGGCTAAGACCTTCAAACAAAGAAAGACAACAAACCACTGATGAGTTTGCTGGTTACCCAAGCTATGTCTGCATGAGCATGCACTCAGGATCCAAAGGTTTTGTCTTTGATCCATGGAATACACTTAATAATTGGTTATGTTTTAGGTAACACTTTACTGAGAGTCATGTCATCTTATGTACTGGAGAAAATAGATAGAAAATAGAGCAAATCAAATGTCACTGGGGTAGAAGATAACATTATTTATGTGATATTTTGATGGATCCAACCTACTTGCACAAGCCCTAAGAATATCTTGTAGTGAAAGTTTATGCTCTCACTGGTGACCTTCTGCTGACATGGAAGAACAGACACAACTCACTAGACCCTGTAGTGAAACAGTTCAGGCCGGGAATATAATTCATTACAAAGGCTTACTGTGGCCGAGGCGCTAGCGAGAGAATAAATACAGAACCTTATTTTACACTGGCCTTGTTGTCTCTATATAATTCATTACAGCCTACTGTTAAAATTCTCTTTATTAGTAATATATGCAACTTTACACACAAGTGGCCTAGATAAAATACATGGGGAAATCATATGGTTGTGAGAGATGCTAGATAAGCAATTTGTTGCCCCTGCATAAGAAGACAGTAAAATAAGCTTATAATGAATGTCCCAGAGGCTGTATCAAAGAATGAATCCGTCAAACGGAGCAATCAATGTCCAAATCACTGCCAGACAGCCTTTGGCAGAAGTTAAGTGCAGATGTTTGCACTTTGAATGACAATAATTCCCTTTCAGTGGGGATTATTCTTCCCAGTTTGTAGAACTGCAAAGCTAAATGGACTGTGGTGCATTAAAAGTTAATGTTTTTAAGCATGATATATTGGAGATCCTTTTCTTTGGCAATATGACAGTGGTGATAAAGAATATTGGTTACTTTGGACACAAATTTGCCCATCATGGTAATAACTAGTGACTCAGAAAAATTTGCCCATCATGGTAATAACTAGTGACTCAGAATTCATCCAGAATGATGAGCGAGTCAGCTTCATACTGTAAAAATCAACTAATGAATGCACAAGAAACAGTTTCCCTACAAAACAACAGATCCCAGCTCCACAAGTCAGACATCTAGTAGACCATTACTAGCTAAACTAGCCAAATCACAGATAAAATACAAATTCATAGTTTTTTCTCGGGGTTGCAGGTCAACATTCACTGCGTGACCCCTTACTTGCATACACTAACTCCCTGGTTAAGTAATCATGAGGAAATATCCAGAAAGGGTGACGAGTTGACCCTTGGTGGGAATAACAAAACTGTAACTGTTCCATAAATACAATGGGAGGCATAGTGAGGGAACTGCAAAACTGGAGAGTTGAAATCTGATAAATCAATGTTTATTGGGGAATGTTATCAAGATGCAAGCAAGCCATAGGATACTTATCTTTCACATAGAGAGAGACACCTTTAAATGAAAAGGTACTATTGAACTCACATTCTTATGATGTTCAGATGTTTTACCATTACACCTCAGTTAGTGTTACTAATGTTACCAGAATGCCTTGCCCAACACCCTTCACTGCTACAGAAAAGGAGCAGAGATGTGTGGTCTTCCATAGGATGCATCATATTAAAGGCCCAAGCCTATTCCATTTCAACAGGATATGGATCACTTGAAGTTAATAACTAGAGAATTGTGCTGCAACCCTTATCATGTGTCTCATTCAGATCAGGTAGCCTCGGGGTAGTCTGAGGTCAATCAAAAGGAATCTTCTGTTATAGCAGAAGACTGAAGAGGTACTGAGTCAATCAATAAGCAAGTCAGTCGAGGTGTACAAATCATGTCAGGCCCATACCAGCCACCTGTGTAACACATGGATCTACTTCATATGGTTGACATTTCAGAATGTCGAAGACCATATGGCTAGGGTTACCACCTGTTCCACTTTGTGAGGGAGAGTCCCTCTTTGAGCAGTTGTGTTCTTCAAAAAAATTGTAAAAATGGCAAATGTCCTGAGATTTTAGGATACAATTATTTCCTATATTTTATGTAATAGTTGCATAAAACAGTTATTCTGCATCTGAAACAACTAAATGTTATAAGAAACAGAATAAGCAACTAAAATGCTACAAGACTAAACTTTTATTTAGGCAAAAAGTGAAGTTCTGTCCTTTGTACTGACTGTGGGTATGTTTCAACGTACTAAATCTGATGTTTGTACCAAAAATGTCCCACTTTAGGCATTTGAAAAGGTGGCAAACCTACATATGGCCGAGACCATATGATCAACATTCGAAATGTCGACCATGGAATAAAAAAAAACACAAAAAAACTTACCTTCACGCTGCTAGCGGGGGGGGATCCACCCACCTGCACCCCCCCCATGGTGGGCTCCACCCCCCCAGAACTTAAATATACCAACTCCAAGATCGCACTACAGTGCGGAAGATGGAAATCTTGCCATCACACACTGTATGTAGATGCCGGTTCTGCATGGTCGACATTTCAAATGTTGATCATATGGTCTCGGCCATATGGTCTTTGACATTCTGAAATGTCGACCATGTGAAGGGGATCCCAACACATACTGATTGTCATAAGGACAGATAGCTCATAAAGTCATCTGGCTTTAAACACACAATTAATGAATTTAAAGTGAAGCAATAAAAAATGTTATAAGGAAATTATTCATTCAGGATAGAAAAATTAAAAAAATATATTTGATATAAGAAAATGTAAATTTCCTTTAAGCATCTTAAAATTATGTGTTTTGAGTTTATGAAACCACACACCTATTACACCATGTTGTTTTTTTTTTATGAAAGGAGATGTGGTATATAGTATGTGAATTAGAAAATTTGTGAGGTTAGTAATTTGTGAGGCTATTAATGCACTGGACAGAGAAAGAAAGTATATATATGACTGTGTTTAGTTTAGGCATTTTGTGTGTGTGTGTGTGTGTGTGTGTGTGTGTGTGTGTGTGTGTGTGTGTGTGTGTGTGTGCGTGTGTGTGTGTGTGTGTGTGTGTGTGCGTGTGTGTGTGCGCGTGTGCGCGTGTGTGTGTGCGTGTGCGCGTGTGCGTGTGTGCGTGTGCGTGTGTGCGTGTGTGTGCGTGTGTGTGTGTGCATGGTTTGTTGATATTGTTTCTTTTGCTCCTCAATAAATCAAGTTAAGACTGTATATCCGTGTTGCACTGGTGATGTCTTTTAATCATGAAGATTTGTCAAACTCTTATAATTTACAAGTATTTTCTAACCCTTAGCTTATTATCTACTGCTTCTTCCTACATGTACCCATTTTCCTAAGCTACCTCAAGATCTGTCAATCTGTCCATGAGAATCCTTTCTTATATTTTCTTATTCAGTGTTTCCCTGTTCCAAGTCTGCTATGTAATACACATTGTACTTTCTTAAACTCTGTTAAGCTACTTGTATGATTTGTGTAGACAATGCTGTGTAACTATTCAATACGTTGGATCGCTCTATGTTTTGGTGTAGTGTAATGCATCAGTGACTGGGGCCTTTTTCGCATTTTACTTATATTCTGTATGGATTGACATTTTGCACTTGATATGGGAGGTGGCCGAAACCTTGTCCATATAGATCAGCTTAATGCCCTAGTTAACAGATATTAAGTAAGTAAAATAAATTCTTAGGGAACTCAGGGAAGTTATGACAATAGCACCTAGTTTTGGCTTCATGAGAGCACAAGACATATGTCAGAGGAGGGTGTCAATTTAGTGCAGTGTAACTGGGGGAGGTGGGGGAGGGGCAAACTTACACAGTGAAATGTCTCTGTAGTACCTGGGTGGCCTAGATGAAACAGGTGTCCTTCATCCTCACTCACTGCTGCCATTGTGACATCTGTTATCACATTTTGTATTCATCCTTTTTCTTAAAACTATTGTCTTTGTCAGCTGTGCTTTTATTTGTCCATAGAGCATATAACAAAATATCCATTGTTAATCTTTAAAGCAGCCCTTCTAACAGAGGTATTACAAAGGGGTAGAAATACAAATCTCTCTCTCTTACAAATTAATTACTAGTCTCTTACTATCATTTAACCCATTTCTCCTGTTTTATTATCATCATTTGATCTTGTTATCCTTATTATGAATATGTTGGTAGCTACCAGAAAAATAAATAAATAAAATTTACAAGTAACGCATGCAATAACACACACCAAAAAAGAAAAAAACAGTAATATTTACAGAAAAAAGAAAACAAACAAATGCCATCAGTAATGTAAAGTAGCAGGTCACATCCTGCTACCTGGAAAGTAGTGTGTTCTTAATAAACAAAATATATCAAGGAATATTTAGATTAAAAAAGTCAGTACCAGTCTCTTGACTGGTTTGAAATGTGGTTTAGTATTCAGGAGGCATTGCCCCTGCTTCTCTTTGGGAAGAGGTAAGTAACACTATTTATTTTTCACTTTTAATCCTTCACATCAGCAAATGATGAATTTAGATAACTTTGCCTTTGCTGTCTTTTGAGCACCTGATCTAGGTTTGATGGATCCTGGCTGCAAGGCTGTACTGACTGAAAAATAAAAAATCTGCACCACAGACAGACACAGTGAAAAATAGAAAAGAAAAGATGGCAACCCAAAGTTTCACTAAACAGAGATGCAGGGTGGCAGTCCAGAAGCTTCCATTCATACTGTTACATCACTTGCCATACCTCTCAACTGTCCAAATTTTTGCAGAACATCTAGAGTTTTGCCTCACATTTTTGGTCTGTTCCTCACAAAATTTGTGTTTTTTTGCAAATGACTGAAGACTGAGGTCCTGTTAGTCAAGAAATTCAAGTTTATAAGACCAATATTTAAAATCGGTAAATATTTTTGGGCCTCCCCCCATTGTTTTAGGTCTTCTCCAGATTTTTTGGGCTAAGACATTGAGAGGTATGCTAGAGACGTTTCACATCTCAGTCAAATAATTTAAAATGAAGATTGCAATACATCCAATACTGTTGAGTCATATATGATTCCTATAGCAATCCACTGAACAACTGTCATCATCCAAAGGGCTAATTAGGCAAGTAGGGAAGAAAAGTAAATTGCTATTCCTTTTTCTCTATAACACATAGACACACACACACACACACACACACCCACACACACACACATAAATACAGATGCATTCATGCACACACACACACACACACACACACACACACACACACACACACACACACACACACACACACACACACACACACACACACACACAAATACAGATGCATATGCACACGGGCACACACACAGATACACACACACGCACACACACACACACACACACACACACACACACACAAATACAGATGCATTCATGCACACACACACACACACACACACACACACACACACACACACACACACACACACACACACACATAAATACAGATGCAGTCATGCACACACACACACACACACACACACACACACACACACACACACACACACACACACACACACACACATCCATACAGACATGTACACCCACCACGACGGACAATTCACAATCACCAATTCACCTATTGCATCTCTTTGGGATGTGAGAGGATACCTGAGGACCAGGAGAAAATATGCACAAACACAGGGAGGATATGCAGACTTCAAACAGCTGACATCCTGCTGAGAACTTAAATGGAAAACCTCTTACTGTAAGGAAACTGTGCTACTCACTGTACCAATGTGTGGCCCCAAATACATTCCATTAAACAGAGCTCTGTGATTATTGTCTTAAGTAAATTACTCTAATGTGTCTGAACATGACTAAAAAACTTTTTAGTCCAGCTGAAATGCTTTACAAAGTTATCATTTTCTTTATCAGACTTGAACTGGCTGTTATAGCGGATACAATTTGTAATATAGAATTAGAAATAAGACTTGTAATGAGAGGTAATGTAAACATCTTTTACATTTTTAAAATATACATGTAAGCTCTCTGAATGTAGGTGCTTTATTATTTTTCTTAGGAGTTTGACTTTTTCCTTAAAAAATGTTTCTCATGCAATTAGGAAAATTAATTTATAGCACTATGAACTTCATACTAATGGTTGTGAGATAGAACTGTATTTTGGAAAACATGGCATAGCTGAACTATAAGTAACGTGTAAAAAACTGAAAACATGTATAACAGCATTGATGGAAGTACTACAAATAACTTTTAAATACTGAATAAATTAATCCATGTATATATAGCATTGTACCGATTAATTCTGTCATTGAAATTTATGGCTTTCATTTCTTAGAGATTATAGCATTAAAGAAACAAATGATAATCGTGTGCTGTAATTAAATTAATTGGCCCAAGTTGCTGTATGTATTGGTCTAAAATATTGACATGAACGTTGTCAACACATGCCCAGGAAATAATCTAATGTATGTGGAAGTCTGTAATAAAGTGATGTTAAAAACAGAAATCACACACCTGGCCTTTTTCCCACATGACTAATGTGGAGTGTTGTGACCCTCTTCCCCCCTCTCACACAGCCAAGTTAGTCTGATACTGAATCAGAAACAAAAAGCACAGCTTAAGATGACCCCAAGCATTTACTTACATTAATCACAAGCTACTTCTGAACATCATGCACCTTCAACGAACGACAGCTTTTTCATGAGACATTGATCAAACAGTCTGCAGGTATCAGCACATCAGCACGCATTAATCATGGTTGTACATTATCAGTTCCAGAGGTAGAATATGTAAATGTGACTTCTGTCAGTGAGAGTCGACAGTGGAATTATTCTTGGGGCTAGTCCATCTCCACTGCTGATAACATCTTCTGTGAGACAATAGACTTTTACACTTAATTTTAATTTATCTGTCTTAAGGCAGGCAACAACCAAGATGCTCTGCTCAATTTAGGTCTAACTTGCAAAGATAAATAAGCACCATCCTGCTGAGTTCAACAGAGTTCACACAACTATTGTGCAGCACTTTTTTGTTTTAGAGATGAGATGCTGTTTAATAAGCATAAATGCTGCAATATGCTTCATGCCTAAGCTTAAAATTAATTCCACTGGTATGCAGCTACAATCACAGCTTTATTTATTTTCTTTTTGGGGGGGGGGTACCAAGAAATCAGATAGGAGATAATCTGTAAGTGAAATGTAGTCAGGTCCTTAATAACAACAGATACTTACTTTTTTTTACCCTAAAGTTTACAGTTTTCTTAAAATTACAAGTGAATTGACAGGGTCTGTTTTTTTAATTTTCAGAACCTTGGAGGTCAAGCCTCAGTCTATGACAGAAAGGAAGCTCTTTCTTTCCATTTACCAATGCATCTATAACCTGCCTTAAATCTCTTTCTCATCCATGTCAGGATAACCCCACATGCAGGGATGAAGAAGACAGATGAATGGTTTCACCCCCTCAGACATTGTGGACACCAGTTCTTGGATTTTGTTTGTAGGCTGTACTGATTATAAGACCCTTTTGCTTCATGTATTGCCCAGATCCTAATTATGATTTTCATGCAGTGATGCCACAATAGAGAAATGACCACACTGCACACATGGACGCAGTTCATACGGTGTGTGAATCAGCTTACTTCTTATATCCACCAGGGTTTGTACAAAATGAAGTAAGTATAGAAGAAAACAGAAAATGACAGCATCTCGGGTGAGATCATGAAAATATTAAATGTCACATTTTAACTTCATATCCTTTTCAGCTTTTGGAACTTGGACAGTTTGGTGATAATTAGTGCTTATCATGCAATTGTTCTGTGCAAAGAGCATTAAAAAGAATCCCTACATTTCTGCTTTTGATAGGAAAGATTCTAAAATAAATTAAATGGATGAACATAATTTGCAGTATTAAAATACATAATTTCCTTCAATGTTTTTTTCTGTGATTATGTACAAATGTTTAGTTCTGAGGTAGGTTGAGGTGCTGGTGTTCCCCCTAGTATACCCACTACCATTTAACTTCTGTCCTCACTGCATCATCATGTTTTCTGATTATAAATACATCAGATATAACAAGCAAGAATTGGAGATCAGATCATGAGGGGTTTTGGCCTCTAATTATGTAATCTGTTGTGCTGCAGGCAGGCATTAAGCAATGCTTTCTATCTTATGGACCCTGAGGATGCATGTTGCTGCACAACCTCTATGCCTCTCTAGAAATCTATACTTTACATGGCAGTCATGCTCCCCCATGTCCTGCCCTTTTGCACTGAACATATGTCTCTGATGTGGCCCACACGTATCCCTTCTGCAGTGGAATATATGCTGACTCCTTCCTTTGAGATGGATGAACCACTGTCAGCTGCTCTCTCCCTACAAACTCTGGTGGGTTCATTCACTGGCTGGGCTGCCAATTTATCCTTGGTCATCTGAGCTGTAGTCAGAGCTGCATCTTCTGCAACACAGAGCCGGCTATGGTGACTGGGATCGTCCATGAAGATGGTTTGGTAAGAATTGTGCATATAGTCTTCTTTAAAGCACTGCCTTCTGTTTAGCTGTTTACAGAGAAAAAATAGCTTGCAGTTAGACTAGAAGTTTTCATACAGAGGTTTCAAAAATAAGTTTGCAACTCTGTGACAACTTAGGCTGAATGCATCTATGCCACTGGGCTTAAAAGAGCATATTTCAATTACTAGTGCTTTAAAACTTTTATTTATTTTATTTACATTTGTTTACTTTAAAACTTTTATTTATTTTCTTTTATTTACATTTGTTTACTGGGAAATTCTAACTGGACACAGATCCTTTTTCAGCTGAGGCTCGGGTAGAAAGCTCCACAGAACAATAAATGAGCAGCAGAGTACATGAAAAGCAATTGAATATACATACAACAGCAAATAATACATACTGCAGCAAACATTAGCTATACATACAATACAAAACATAGTAATGAACAGATACACCAATATCTAGCTAGAGGCTAGGAATAAAGGTAGGATGTATATACAGATAGTACTAAGCTCAAACTGATACTGATCTAAACTCATATATCTAAATCTTATATACAAATATTGCACTAAACTCAAGCAGATAAAAAGCAGAAGCTCCACACGAAGGTGGAACAAGCTAGTAGGGCTAATGGGATGGAAGGGGAAGACAGAGGAGTAAGAGAGAAGACTGAGTGAGTAGTATACGTGGTAGTGAGAGGAAGCTAGTGTAAGTCAGTTGGATATGTATTCGGAGTTGAGATGAAGTGAGGTAGTTAAGCATGTTATAACAGGTCTGAGAGACTGAGTGAGGAGTGAAGGGGAGGTAAAGGGTGAGCCAGAGCCTGCAGGGGAAGGAATGCAATGATCAGATGGTGTGAGGCAGGGTGGCTAGGGAAGGGGAGAGGAAGGGGAGGTAAAAAGGTGGTTTACTAGTCAGGATTGGTGCATGGGCATAACCAGAGACTTTTTAAGTCAGTTTTTAGTGCAGTCTTGAAGTGATTGCAAGAAGGTAGTGTGGTTATAGGGGGGGGGGTTGTTCCATAATATGGATATGAGGAAGGAGAATAGTGCTTCTCCTGCCAAGTTCTTGGGTTTGGTCACTAGAAGTAGATTTTTGCTGCTGGAGTGTAGAGGCCTAGTGGAGCAGTAGGGCTGGAGAAGGTTTTCAAGTGATAGGACTTTACGAGGATGGTTTGCTAACTTGTGGGCAAGGGAGAGTTGATTCAGGTGAAGAAGTTGAGGGGGTTCAAGCCAGTCAAGTTCTCTAAGTGAGATACAGTGGTGGCTGTGATAAGATGCACCAGTCGCAACCTTAGCAATTTTATTGTAGCAAGCCATGAGCTTGTTTAGGTCTGTTTGTCTAAGGTAGGTAAGTATAGGAGAGGCATAGAGTAAAGTGGAGATTAGGTAGGAACTGACAGCAGAAATTCTGGCTGTCTTGGTGAGGAATTGTTTGTTTCTGTACAATGCACATAGTTTTTTCTGAACCTTTTTTATGGTAAGAGAAATACGAGTGTCAAATTTATCCTATATCCATATCTGTCTTTCATCCTATAAAGTTTGAATTTAACATTTGTTTTTGATAGTTTAGAGTGATATATATATATATATATATATATATATATATATATATATATACATTATATATTTTTTTTCTATGAATATTCAATATTTATATGTCTGCTTTTACTAAATCACGATTGTACTTTTTGTTTATTGGTGCATATTGTCATGTGACTTTAAGTAGAGGGATATTTAAATCATGTTTATTCAAGGTTTTATTTGATTCTAAAGAAGTCTATGAATTACCCTGATAAAAGCACTTAATCTTTGTCGATAAATTGTTGGTTGGAGTGACATTACCTTCTGGTGCTTGGGTTTTGGTTCATTGTTTTTCTACAGGTTCTGAGTTTTTAAGTTTGAAACTCAGTAAGTAAGAATTATGATGATTATAAGGTAGGGTTCTGACTGATTGTTTTATTTATCAGGATAGCTTTTCCCTCCAGGCTTATGAACTATATCTGACTGCATTTCAGAAGTAGAATTTGGATTTGCATAGTGAACACTGAGTTACTTATAATATCTACATAGACTTCTGTCACACCTCACTCATTGCACATTTATTCTTGACAACATTTAGGCTTAAGTAAAAGTACAGTGACACATTTCATGAAAAGAAAAACAAGATATTATTACTGTAAATCTCAAAACCCCCTTTTCCCAGCAGGAGTAAATCATTTACAACCCCATGTTGGTCTTTTCCCCTTCACCGTAGTAACGAACACAGAAGCATCTTTTTATTCCCCTGTAAAACAGTCTAGTAAACGTGACATACATTACTGAACAAGAAACAACAATCTATTCAACATTAGATGGACATGCACATAGTAGCTGAAAAAAGGGGAAACATGCATGCATGTATGCATGTTATCACATACACACACACACACACACACACACACACACACACACACACACACACACACACACACACACACACACACACACACACGCCATAAATGCTGATACTCACACCGCATCTCACACTCACTGAATTTACACACCACACATTTACCAAGTACTAGGATTCCCTAATGAACATTACATTTTACAGCAAAGTTGAAAGGCAAGATTTCATTTGACACTACTATTCATAACTCACTCATTTGGGCTAGGAAATTGATAATGGCGGACAGACAGGTATTGAATTTGCGTTGTCTGACTATAATACAAACAGAAATTTATGCTTCCAGTTTGAGAAGCATCATTTACAACATCAGATTACAAGTATTTCACAGTCTTATAGGAAAAAAGAACACTAGAGGTGCATTTAACTTGAAACAATTAATGGTCTAAAAAATAGTAACAGGGCCTATTCAGTTTGGGTTTCAAATAAAAAGATGCACATTTATGAGGTTTTTGGAAAACTGCCTGCAAATAATATTTAGTCAAAAATCTTTTGTGTATCAATGGCCAAAAAAAACCTCAAAAGGGAGTAATCTACTTTTAGTTCCCCACCCCACCTCCAATGAGGCTGCTTGTGCCTCTTGCCTGCCTTCCTTTTTTACGCATTTATTTATTTATTTATTTACTCCCTCGATTGTGTGGCTAGTTAACTCTGAAATTACCATAAAGACATAATCAGGATGCAAAACTGATTTTAGAGATTACAACTACAAAGTATTAAATGCAGCGAGAAAAAATATATAAAACTGTTTTTAAATTTTCACTGGCACCAATTTAAGATGGACTGACACCAGCTTTTCAAGCAACTGTTTGAGTTTATAAGAGCAATATTTAACATATGTCCCAACTTCAGACATCCTATCCTTCAGAACATGCAGACTGAAATATAATAAGTTATTCCAATAACTTTGTCAGACTTTTAGACTTCATATTCTTTAGAAAATGCACACTAACACAAAAACTGTTATCAGATGCATAGCCACTAACTAGTGCCATTTCCAGCTCTTCAAGAAAGAGCAGAAAAGAGGACTTCTATAAAACTGCAGGAATTTTGCAGACTGCAACTATTCTTAAAAAAAAAGTCCACAATCAGGTACCAGAGGAGCCAATCAGCTCATGTCTCTGTGTCATTTTTTTTTACTTTAAACTGTAGCAAACTGCTTGCTACAAAGTAGCATGCAGTTGCTATAGTTTACACCACACATAGAGAGCTGCAGTACTCAAGTATTAGAACAAATCCCATACTGACTTTTAAAAGATCAGGATCAACTGATTGTGCCCCCAGCACCGTGCCCCTTTTGACCTGCCCTAGCTATGTTACTGGCTGTTATTCCAAAAACTTTCTGAGCTGATGACTGATAATTAAAAATTTGCCCCCATTTCAGACTTTCTTTTCTTCAGAAAATGCACAATGACACAGAATCTGTTTAGCCTAGATGTCGGTAACATTACAGTGATGGGAGAGGATTTGGACAGAGTTCATTACTGCACAGCAGGGGTTCTATAAGTAAGTTATGTCATGAAAAAGGCATCAGACATGATCATCTTATAGTGTGACCCAGAAGGAAAAAGGTCTTTAGACCATGTTTGGCTTATAATGGATTTCATGATATGGGAACTGAGTCTTGCAGGGTGGACAGGAATACCTTAGAGGAAATATGCAACCTCTGCCATCCTCACCTGATGCCCCTGGGGATATCATGGATAACCAATCCCAGTAGAAACCAATGTATGTGTAGCATTAAGTAAACTAGCTACAGGCACTTTTCAGAGAGCCACAGGGGATATACTAGGGGTGTCACAGGTCTCAGCCTCCAGAATATTACATCAATGTCTAAATGCAATACTACAACATGTAAGGAATCATATCTAGTTTCCATGTACCCCAGAGGAAAGAGCTGCAACCATACAACATCTCTCTAAGGTTTTGTGAGACATACACTGCATACAAACTGGAATAAAACCCTCACCTGGGGAACAGGGAAGTAGATACATCAACAGGAAAATCTATCAATTGTTAGATACTTTGTAATTTCCAAAGGATCATCTACAGTATGTGGACAGGTAACATTGTTAGCTGTCACACACATATGGCACACCTGTGACCTGTATGTAAAGTTTGCAAGAGGTAACTTTGCACCAGGGCATCTTGTGGGAGATGCAGGTTATGGACTTATGACACCCAAGTGAAATCCCCACAGCACCAATGAGCAAGGATGCTGTGATGGCTGTGCTCAGATCAGGAATGTTACTGACCATGCATTTGCCTCGCTCAAATAAAGGGTCTGATGTCTTGACACTTCTGGTGGTGCCCTGCAGTATCTCCCAGCCACCTTGGCCAAATAGTACATCTGTGCAATGCTGCACAATATTATCATCAGGAAATAGCTGCAACAAGTACAACTAGGCCAAGGAGCACAGATCTCAGCACCACAGGCTGAGTCAGCAGACACAGATGATGAGTTTGAGGTATAACCAGCAGCTGTGGATGATCCAGGCAGATGTGCAGTATGCTATGGCCATGGCTAAGAGACACAGGATGCAACCCTCAAGAAGATATCCTGTAGCTTGCGGAGTTTGATAGGTAGGTGGCTAAAACCAGCAATGCCTGAATAGTATGAGTGTGTGAATATACTGCTATGCATGAATTACATCCACCACAGTTTTAATGTGTATGCTTACGCTGGAACAGGCCTCCTCTATTACTTTCAGTTCAAAATACTGCTTTGCACCATAATGATGATGTCATGCCTTATATTATGTTCTGTCTCAAACACGTGCTATGACTTCACATGTGGAACATGCAGTTAATACACAGCTGTGTAGACTGTGGACTTACATAGCCAACTCCAGCAAAGAACACCATAATGTGAGTGTACTGACATGACATATGCATCTTTGCATCAACTCATTTCTAACAAAGCCCTTTTTTTAGGTTTCACATTCCCTGTTGGGGAGCTAAAACCATTACAATAGGATAGTGATGAAATCCCTTCAAGTGAAGTTTTCATGACACCCTATCAGTGGTTGATACACCTCTATTTGTGATCTCTAATTTCAGCATGTGTTCAAATCTGGCAAGAGGTAAGTGCTGAGTATGTCAGCAAATGCTCACAGGTATTATTTATTTCCTCAGAAATAATGATCTGTACTATATGACATCATATAAACATTTACATAGCCATTTTATTATTTTGTTTACACTATAAGGCTTAAAAGGAGATGAGGCCTTATTCATCTTTTCTTAATGTGCCATGCTGCAAAATCATCACAAGTATGAGTGGGCTTGTGTTATGATACTTGCTTGTGTTTTTTTGTTGAGTAGTTGATGTTATTTTAGTCACTGCTGTACTTCTGTACTTCCTTATGAGCATGGTCCGTTTTAATTTCTCCAAGTCTTTTGGGTTTCTAATACCATGGCAGGAATGGACCCCATTCTTAAGTCAAAGTATAATTAAAGTTCATTAAATTAGTTGTTGTTGTTGTTTGTCTTTCTGCTTTTCCTGGTTAGGGGTTGCCGCAGTGGAACTCCGGTCCACTAAAGTTTTTTAATGTTAGCTAGAAGTGCTCTTTGCAACTCCCTGAATGTACTGACATCAAGGACCTCTATACCTCCATTTCACACCGAACAGGAATTGAATGGGTTAGAGAGTTCCTTCACATAAGAGGGATGGAACATCAGCAAATGAATTTGATAGAAGTTCTTGAAATAGTACTGGAGAATAATTATATTCTTTTTTCAGACAAATTGTTCCTCCAAAAGAGTGGCATTGCAATGGGCTCCCCTTGTGGGAGCAGTTTTGCTAACAGTGTCTTGGCCTATTGGGAAAGGTCTTTCCTTTTTAATCGTACAACATACAAAGAACATGTGGCCTGGTACACAAGGTACCAGGATGGCATGTTCTTCTTGTGGAAGGGGCCGGTGGACATGATTAATGGGTTTATAACTGAAATGACTTCATTTACTTCATTCTTGGAATTTACATACCAAGTAGGCCAAAATGAGGTTAATTTTTTGGACATCCACCTTAGTAAAGACAATAACAATAGGCAATTTAGTTCTACCATCCATCGAAAACCCACATACTCTAATACATTCTTACATTTCACAAGTTGCCATCCCCTCCATCAGAAAAGGGCAGTGGTTAAGGGAGGGGCAGTAAGAGCAGTGAGGACGGTATCCAATTTCGATGATTTCTTAGAGGAGTGTGATCTCCTCAAGGAAATGTTCTTAAAAAGAGCTTATCCTTTACCCTTAATCGATCAAGTGATGGAAGAGGTACGTTATAAAAGATCAATAGGGTATTTTCAACCTTTGGTACAAGAAAAACAAGTTTACACAACCCCACCAGTGGGGAATGTTATTAACATTTCCCAGGGAAAAGAAAAGGTATTGAATGGGGCAACTAGTTTTTTAACAACCTATTCCCTAGATGCAAGCAGCATTAGGGAGATTATATGTAAAAATTGGTCTTTAATACAACAGGATAATGAATTAGTCAAAATGTTGGGCACAACACCAACTATGACATACAGAAGAGGTCTCAATTTGAAAAACTTGGTTGAGAGACCGAAAAAAGCTTTAAGAGGCCAAACTGGTATGTTTAAATGTGGAATATGTGCCCAATGTAAACATATTAAAGTGACTAAGGTTAACATCAGAGATAAGACCTATCAAATTTGGGGTAGGCATACATGTGATTCCCAAGGGTTAGTATATGGGGCTGTCTGCAATCAATGCGAAGGTTACTATATTGGAAAAACAATGAAAGTTCAAGCAAAGGATATACGAGCATCAATATAGCATTGATAGGCAGATCAGTACAAATGCCCTAGCAAGGCATATAATAGAACACCCAGACGATAAGTTCAGTTTTATTGTCTTGCAAAAAGTAGACCGTAGCAGCAGGGGTGGCCCATGGCAACTTAAACTTGAGGAAATAGAATTGGCATGGCAGATCTGTACCATGGCTTATATTATGCCGGGTTTAAATGAATATGTATCTATCAAATGTTTACTCAAAATAAAAGCCTTAGCTAGATAAGCATTACAAGCCTTTCTGAATAAATAGATCCATTTAGGATATTTTAATATACATGGTTTTAAAAAATTAGTAATTTTAAAGTAAATATGTTCCCATCACAAGGCTGGGTGATTTGGTATTTTTAATATTGAGATAAATTAGGCTTGAGAAAGTTTATTGTCTAAGGTTTACTGATTTTAGGAAAACTTATGTAAAACAAATCTCTGGTTCAGCAAACAAATGGTTACTTGTGTTTTTTTATTGTTGATTGTTTTTTACTTAATTAATTGATTGCTTGATTAGACTAACACTGTGTATAAAAGGCATTCCTTTTCACATGGGATTGTATCTTGTATGTTTTTCGATGGTCTGAAGAAGTTGGCTTACCTTTTGCCAATGAAAGCGCTTACCAATAAAGGAGTTTAGTTCTACAAATCCGCTCTCTTTTTTTGTTTTCAACTCCCTGAATGTGCCCAGTAATGACTCCTTCTGCAATTCATACAGAGTTACATGTATCAGTAACATATCTAAGTTGTATTGTAAATTCTTTTTTATAAGACCAGTTGTTCCTACTACTATCAGAACTGTATGTGTATCCGTCTTCTGCATTGCCATCATTTCTGCCTGCAAATCCTGGTATTTTATGACTTTGTCTATCTCTCTCTGTATGTAAGACACTATAATCACTGGGCATAGCAATTTCAATGATCAGGGCTACTTTTTGTCTTCTTTTCATGGACTACTATGTCTGTTTTTCTCACATCTGTTTTTTGAACTGTTGGTAATGGATGATCCCATGTGAAATAAATGTCATAATTTTCTATAATGCTTTGTGGCTCATGTTTTCAATGTTTTCCAGCTACTGCAATATTATAATGTTTGTACAATCCCCAAAGCAACAGTCTTGCCACATTATTATGCTTTTCAGTATACAGTCATTCTGCCACTAGTATATCAAAAACATTAACAAGATGTGCAACTATTTCCAGTACTGTTTTACAAAACCTACATTTGTCCATTTCTCCCACATCTTCAATGGACCTAATAAATCAACATGTATGTAATACACAATCTTTGGCCACAAATATTAACCTTTCGTCTTTTGGTTTAAATTTACCTCTCCTTAAAGATTCCTGCATTAATTCCTGATCAAAATGAGGTTGTTCCCAGAGTTTTCTATAATTGCAACAATATTTATTCATGTTCCACATGTCTTGCCTTCTCATCTGATCCTTCACCTTATATTTTTTCTTTTGTTTTTTGGCACATTCTGTTGCCTGATTTTTATCTGCTTCTGGATTGATTTTTATTCATGCTTGACACTGATATGCTTCTGCTAAACTAAGCAGATAAGTCATCTTAGACTTATTCTCTGCATGTTTTAAAATTTTTACTGTGTTTGGGCCTTGTGAGGTCAGCAGATAGGTATGCAGTTCTACGATTGCAGATCTATACATGCAGTCATTTTCGAGGAGGCCCATACCACCTTCAGAATGGGGAATATATAGTCTTGGCATACACTGATTTCTATAAATCATTTGATGAGCATGAAGCATCCTTCTTGTTTTCCTGTCCAACTGATCCAACACCTTTCGGGCCAATCAGTCACTCCAAAACTGTAACTTAGGATAGGAAGAGCAAATTGGTTTACATTTATATTTGTATTTGTATTTGTATTAAGATGTCAGTGCTATTTTCAGTATTAATTTTAGCTTTCTAAAATAATCCTTACTAAGTCTTATTTGATTTGTTCATGTTTTATTGCTGATCCTTCATCAATTCCCAAGTATTTATACATCTCCTCTTGCTCAAGTTATTTTATATCACATTCCTGTCCCAAAATGATGTTTTCTTGGTGCTCCAACTTTCCTGCTTTAATGGTTGCTTTTGCACACTTATCAAGACTAAATGATATTCTTATATTATCTGAAAAAGTTTTGACAACTTGCAGTTGTGCTTTCAGTTCCTCATCTGATGAGCTATACAGTTTTAAGTCATTGACAAAGAGAAGATGAGAAGTCTTTATACTTTGTTATTTTCTGGGAGCTAAATTATAACCATGACCTAACCTGTTAAGTAGACAGCTTAATGGGTTAAGGGAAAGACAGAATAGCAGAGGTGAGAGGGAGTTACCTTGAAATATCCCCCTGTCCTTTATCATGGCTTAACTGCAAAGTGGTTTGCCACTGTTTCATGGTCACTGTAATGTAATCAGTGTAGGGTGTTTCATATATATTTTTAAGTACTCTTTTATCCATGAATGTGGGATACTATCAAATGCTTTTTTTGGAATCTATCCATGCCATACTTAGATTTTTCCCTTTTTTCTGGTTCTCCATTATGACTTTATTTAACAACAAAAGATCCTGTGTTCCATATGACTTTCTTTTATTACCCTTTTGTTCTATTGCCATGATTGAGTTTTCTTCTACATGACTATAAACTCTGTCTGCATCAATTCCAGTGTATAAATTACGTATATGTCATCAGAAGGCAAGTTATTGGTCAATAGTTTTTAGGATAGCTTGCAGGTTTGCGCTTAAGTAGGAGTATTATTTTTCCTGTTGTTAGCCAGTTTGTTGTCTGTTCAGGGTGCGCATGTAAATAGTTCTTACTCATGGCTAAATCTTCATGTAAAGATGATGTTAATGCTTTTAGCCAGAAGTTATGTACTGCATCTGGGCCTGGAGTTTTCCAATTAGAGGCTTTTCTTAACTTAGTTTCAATCTCTCTGGTTGTCACTTCATCCCATTTCATATCCTGCATCTTTAAACTTCTTATTCTTTCTTTTACTTCTTCTATCCATTTAGCATCTTTGTTATGTTCCACAGGATCTTCATAGAAATTTCTGCAAACTGTATCTTTTTCTTGTTTTTTTTTTTTTGCTGGTGTTTTAATTCCTTTTGTCTTGTTTCCCAATTCTTTATAAAACTTTTTTGGGTGATCAATAAATTGCTTATTTTGTACTTTTCCTTCATAATTATCTGTATATCTTCTACGTTTTTTCTGTCTGTGCTGATATGTTTAGTTTATTACTTGGGATAGTGCATGCTAGATCCTGAGCCGTTCTAATACTGCACGTTGCTTTTATCATGTCTATCATTCTGAGTATTTTTGTTGATCTGTTCCCTCTTGTATACTCTTCTAACAGTGACACTTCTGGTCTTAATTGGTTTATAATTTTCTCTATTTGATACTTCTATGATGGCATTTGATTTCTCCCCCTCCTTTCCTTCACTGCCCTGTGTTTTGGTTTACGACTTTATCTGTTATTAATTTAGCTACACAGTAATATATCCTGATTACTTCTGTTATATTGCATGGATTTCTATGAAAAGTCCTAATCACTGTGTTCATTTCTTTTATCAGATTTCTAAGTTTTGGGGTTTTATTGACTTTCTGTATTCTATTTCTTTCATTGTTCTTAATATATCTATCCATCTCTATTAAATCAAGCAACTTTTCTCTTAGATCATGTTCTTCTAAACTAAGGGCACATTCTTTGTTCACCGTTTCCTGTGGGCATTCTATAGAATGTTCCAGAGCATCTTCCTCTGCAATACTGTGTACGTCAAGCCAATTCACTGGTCATCAGGGATAGTAGTAAGGCCAGAAAAATATCTCATTATAGTGCAATATCTAATGCTAGTTTGTAACTCAGTCACAGTGCAATACTCATAAATGTCTCATTCTGGGCAATACTCAGTGTAAGTCTTTAATGCAGTGTCTTACCTCGGTACTGTGCAATGCCCAAGCAAGCAAAGAGATCACTGTATAATAAATGTTAAAGTGAGTTTAATTTATGTGCAATATTAGGATTATATATCTAGAACATTATGATATATAGTAAGTAGTTATATATGTATCAGTATCTTGTATTAAATTTATGTGATATTTGCACGTTTGAGTTCAGAAATGCGGAATTCAATTCAGTGTTTGCACTTGTATGATTCTGAATGACAATAAAGTTTATTTTGACTTTTACTGTGGCATGTTCTCTTCAGTTTCATCCTGTGTCATTCATTGCTCTTTCATATGGGAACTCACTGGCCTAGTACCCCACAACATTGACTGCAACAGAGTTGCCAGAGTTTCCTGTTCTTTTCCTTGCTGTATAGCTGCAACTGAACTTTTGTGATGGTTTTCTATGGAAGTTTCCAAAGTATCTTCATATGGCAACTGATCAGATGCTTCCTGGTCCACTGTTTTCTCCTTAATTTGGGCATCCATTGGTCTCTCCTTTTGTGGTGTTATCAGAATAAGATTTTCTAAACAAAATACTTCACTTTGCAGGTAATCCATAACATCAGTTTCTATTCCTTTAACTTTTCCATTACTAATCTTCTTTTCTACTTTTCATCTTTGTTTTCTTGTTTTTTTTTATTGTAAAATTTTCCATATCCAGATGTTTTTGACTGTATTTGTCCCGATCCCCTTCAATAAACACATCACACCGAATAACATTTGACGACCTTTATTAAAACTTCCTTTCCCTTTTCTCTACCTAACCCACCTGATAAACCCCAATCTCCCAACCCTTCAACTAACAAGGGGGGGTGGGAGGGTAGCAAGTTCACGCCAAAATATGATTGCTTACCCAGCTACACTTGTCTAAACCTCTTAACCCCTCCTCCCTACCCTTATCTCATTTCCTCTCAATTCTCCCTGACTCTGCTTAACCCTTTCACTTCCCCAACTCACTTAACACCCACTAATATGCATCTAACCCTTCATGAAGATGTCCCGGGACAACTAGGTTTGTTGCCAAACTTCATTTGTCCCAGTCCCTTTCAATAAACACATCACACCGAATGACATTTGACGACCTTTATTAAAACTTCCATAACATTGCTTTGTTCACCAATTTTATTATTTACAACTGAACATAATATCATTGATTCTAAACACAGCATAAACCTCCTTGTAGTTTTAATCAGGGCAGCGTACCTACTCACCCTGCACAGCATAAACATCCTTGTAGTGTTAATCAGGGCAGTGTACATACTCACCCTGCACAGCATAAACATCCTTGTAGTGTTAATCAGGGTAGTGTACCTACTCACCCTGCACAGCATAAACATCCTTGTAGTGTTAATCAGGGCAATGTACATACTCAACCTGCACAGCATAAACATCCTTGTAGTGTTAATCAGGGCAGTGTACCTACTCACCCTGCACAGCATAAACATCCTTGTAGTGTTAATCAGGGCAATATACATACTCAACCTGCACAGCATAAACATCCTTGTAGTGTTAATCAGGGCAGTGTACCTACTCACCCTGCACAGCATAAACATCCTTGTAGTGTTAATCAGGGCAATGTACCTACTCACCCCGCACAGCATAAACATCCTTGTAGTGTTAATCAGGGCAATGTACCTACTCACCCTGCACAGCATAAACATCCTTGTAGTGTTAATCAGGGCAATGTACCTACTCACCCCGCACAGCATAAACATCCTTGTAGTGTTAATCAGGACAGTGTACATACTCACCCTGCACAGCATAAACATCCTTGTAGTGTTAATCAGGACAGTGTACATACTCACCCTGCACAGCATAAACATCCTTGTAGTGTTAATCAGGGCAGTGTACATACTCACCCTGCACAGCATAAACATCCTTGTAGTGTTAATCAGGGTAGTGTACCTACTCACCCTGCACAGCATAAACATCCTTGTAGTGTTAATCAGGGCAGTGTACCTACTCACCCTGCACAGCATAAACATCCTTGTAGTGTTAATCAGGGTAGTGTACCTACTCACCCTGCACAGCATAAACATCCTTGTAGTGTTAATCAGGGCAATGTACATACTCATCCTGCACAGCATAAACATCCTTGTAGTGTTAATCAGGGCAATGTACCTACTCACCCCGCACAGCATAAACATCCTTGTAGTGTTAATCAGGGCAATGTACATACTCAACCTGCACAGCATAAACATCCTTGTAGTGTTAATCAGGGCAGTGTACCTACTCACCCTGCACAGCATAAACATCCTTGTAGTGTTAATCAGGGCAGTGTACATACTCACCCTGCACAGCATAAACATCCTTGTAGTGTTAATCAGGGCAATGTACATACTCAACCTGCACAGCATAAACATCCTTGTAGTGTTAATCAGGGTAGTGTACCTACTCACCCTGCACAGCATAAACATCCTTGTAGTGTTAATCGGGGTAGTGTACATACTCAACCTGCACAGCATAAACACCCTTGTAGTGTTAATCAGGGCAGTGTACCTACTCAACCTGCACAGCATAAACATCCTTGTAGTTTTAATCAGGGCAGCGTACCTACTCACCCTGCACAGCATAAACATCCTTGTAGTGTTAATCAGGGCAGTGTACATACTCACCCCGCACAGCATAAACATCCTTGTAGTGTTAATCAGGGCAATGTACCTACTCACCCTGCACAGCATAAACATCCTTGTAGTGTTAATCAGGGCAGTGTACCTACTCACCCTGCACAGCATAAACACCCTTGTAGTGTTAATCAGGGCAGTGTACATACTCACCCTGCACAGCATAAACATCCTTGTAGTGTTAATCAGGGCAGTGTACCTACTCACCCTGCACAGCATAAACATCCTTGTAGTGTTAATCAGGGCAATGTACCTACTCACCCCGCACAGCATAAACATCCTTGTAGTGTTAATCAGGGCAATGTACCTACTCACCCTGCACAGCATAAACATCCTTGTAGTGTTAATCAGGGCAATGTACATACTCACCCTGCACAGCATAAACATCCTTGTAGTGTTAATCAAGGCAGTGTACCTACTCACCCTGCACAGCATACATATCCTTGTAGTGTTAATCAGGGCAGTGTACATACTCACCCTGCACAGCATAAACATCCTTGTAGTGTTAATCGGGGCAATGTACCTACTCACCCTGCACAGCATAAACATCCTTGTAGTGTTAATCAGGGCACTGTACCTACTCACCCTGCACAGCATAAACATCCTTGTAATGTTAATCAGGGCAATGTCCCTACTCACCCTTCACAGCATAAACATCCTTGTAGTGTTAATCAGGGCAATGTACCTACTCACCCTGCACAGCATAAACATCCTTGTAGTGTTAATCAGGGCAGCGTACCTACTCACCATGATCCAGTAAGCAGCGTCCATACCTCTGCTCTCTTACTTTACTTATGAAGTGCCATCCTTGTAATGCTAATCAGGGCAACGTACCTACTCACCCTGCTCAGTAAGCAGGGTCCATACCTCTGCTCGCTTACTTTACTTATGAAGTAGCATCACATCTCTCTTCATACACCATCCATTGAATTACCTTCCACCAAATAAGCAGCATCCTTACCTCAGCTTGCTTATCTATTCAGCAATCTTCCTCCAGCTGCTCATTTTCCTTTCCCCAGATCTTTGAAATGAACATCCAGACAGCAGAGGGGGAACAGAAGAGGGGAAGTCTGAACCTCTTCACTGCCAACCAGCCTGACCAGGCTGTTCCCCCTCCCTTCTACCCAAAATTGTTCAACCAACTTCCTCCCATAACAAGAAGGGTTAAGCCAAACATCATTCAGTGTACCCATCATCTGTAAAGCCATTAGAATTCTGCATACCATCACTGAAACATGCCCTAATGAAACTAAATAAAGTAGGATTACCCATGACTCCATTGCACCACCAGGACCTCCACTCCAAGAGAATACATTCCTTTTAGGCTTCCTTCAAGCCAATATTCATGGCTCAACCTGAACGGAATGACAACCTATAGCCACAGCCCTGTCAACTGTAGCATATCACCTTAGCTCATCAAACTACCCAGTTCTGGCTGTGCATTAACCTGATTACTGCAGGGAGCAGTCTAACTCCAAAACTTTAATGCCCTAACCCTAAATGGCAGAAAACTAGCACCCCTTGACCTAGTTCCTGAAAACTTACCTATGCTCAGCAATGAAGTACTCTACGTGCCCAGCCATAAACACTCCCAATTCACTCATTAGCAAATGACAATCCAGACTAGAACTCAGGCCACCCCACTCAGAACATCCTAGCAACCGTCCAAACTAGAACACTCAAACTACTAACCATCCTTAACCACAGCTTATCCCTGTCCTTTCTCCTCGAAGGTTCTCTTCCCTTATGTTACCTATACCTGTAGTAAGGAATTAAAACCTAACCTAAGGCTGCCATATCCTGTAACCAAGCTCCCTTGTAAGCAATGCACTCAGTTTCTAAAATTACCCCATAAGAACCACCTACCTGCCATGCTTCCTAAAGCCCTACCTAAAAAACTCACCCAAACCACAAGTGAAATGATCCTTGTGCTACTCTGTAAAACCTTAACCTGTTATTGACATTAACATTGTCTACTCAAGGGACAAGTTTGTCACCCCAAAGCTACCACCTGTTAGGAACAAACTCCGGCCTCCTGTCAAGCCAAAACATGTCATTGACCCTCCCCCTGAATATGGTTTAACAACTGCAAGAGTAACTGTAATCCCTCAATGTCCCAACCTCCTGAAAGCAAGGGTTGAACTCAGCTGGCTTGCAAAGAAGAGAAATGTAGGTCTAAAATAAAACCCATTTGAATCCAATAAAGTATGCCCCACATATCCACCACCTCCTGTCAACCCCTCAATATGCTCCATACACCCTGCCTTACCATAACTGAAACCATCCCCTTTCCCCATTTACCTTATGTTATCTGCCATAAGCCTACACCCAACTCTATTTGACTGCCAAGGTCAACCCCTAGTAAATTAACCCACCGCCACCACAGTAAGCTATCAAGTAATTAACATCTACCCAAGCAACCTCTTAAACTAACCGACATGCAGCTTCACTAATGCATAACTCCCCAAAACCAAATTTGAATGATAACCATGCACCATCTATCTATCCCTTACCAAACTGTTATAAATGACCATAAGTTTACCACAGGAATCCCCATGTCCCTCAAAAGGACTGTATGTGGACTAAGAGATTGAACTTAGCTAACCTTGCAATAAACACTCCAACCATTACCCTCATTGTTTCTTAAGCTCTTAAGACTGTTGTGATTCTAGCCCGCCTGCCACCAAACTCTCCAAACCCAGCCGCAGCCCTGTATTACCTTCACACAAACATACCACCCTCTGCAACCTCATTGTGTCCAACTCCAGCTAACAAAATCCATACAAGAAGAATGCATTACCTTCCAAAGTCATGTCAAGAGGACACTGACCACTGCTCACTCAGCACTCACCAATCTCTGATGGCATTACTCACCACACATGCCAATGGGACTCCATTGAGATAGCTTCCATCACCTTTTGAATCTGCTTCCTTTCAATCAACTGATGCCCACTCAAATTCCATACCTCCACAATCTGCAAAAGACAAACAATTAATCACCTTGCCTTTACCAAATGACCATGTCTATGTGGAAAATGTTATCACTATGACCCACGCCCCTTTAAATCTCTACAAGTTATCTTGACGAATAAAATCTCCGCATGTAAAAACACAAACCCCGGGATTCATGAACCTTGCGCCAGGCGCCAGCATAGCATCGGCGTTATAACGCCAAATATGGCTGCTTAGCGATTCAGGTATGAATGAATTCCACGTGCACTACCAGCGTGCGCCGGACCGTCCCCGCCCCCGGCGTAGGTATGCAAAACACACTGTGTGCGGTATTGCACCATGCAAATGAGGGCAAATAGCGATCCACGGCGGCGCAGGCGTGAAGGTAGCACGGCAATGTAAACCAAAAACGGTTTACATTTACCCAAACATACCGGAGGAGTAACGGAAGGCTGTCAAAGTCAGGTATCATATAGGTGCAATATGCCAATGTGGAAAGGCACCGAGAATGTGCAAAGAAAATATGGCCCCCC
>NC_056742.1:464237329-464246355 GCF_019279795.1 Protopterus annectens | reverse complement strand
TTGGCCCGGGGCTGTAGCCCACTTTTCTGCTGTAGTACACAAGCTTTCCAATGCAACTGCCTTAAATGAGATGATAACTAGGCATAAGTACAACAAGAAAGCTGCAACATTTCAAGCCATGAGGTCATTGAAGGACTTGAGCCCTGAAATGCTTCCCATTAAATTGGGTGCTTTTATATTACACCACAGTAGTGTTGATACTGATGATTCAGTTCATATTGTTGTGTTAACTAGCCTGGATAACCTCAAAATGCTGTGTAACTCTTGAGTGTATCATGGCAGATGGCACATTTCCCATTAGCACAACTGCATTTCATCAAATCTACAGTATTCACTGTGCTCTAGATAATGTTAACAGTAGGAAAGTATGTCCGGTAGTATATGGTATATTGCCTAGCAAGTCAGAACAGTGTTATGACCTGTTCTGGAGTATAGTGTTGGAGTTATGTGTAGAGATGCACATGGGTTAAAGCTAATGCCTAACATGGTACTAACTGATTTCAAGAGGGCTCCATTGAATTGTATAAAGTGTCATCTTACTGAATCTGCAGCGAAGGGCTGCTGGTTTCACCTTTGCCAGATAGTATGGCATCAGATACAAAAATTGCATTTAGCCTCAGCATTTGGTTGTGATGTGTCATTTGCAATGCTTTATAAAGAGATCCCAGCACTTGCCTTTGTGGCCCCCAAGGATGTGGCATGTACCTTCTCAGAGATTGAATCAGACATGCCAGAGACTGGTAAGGCTCTCTGTACCTTTTTTAAAGAGAACTATATCCTGGGCAGACCAAAGCGATATGGCATGTGGGGTACAGCATCAGAAAGGTTGCCTCCCACCTTTGAAATACCCTTCTGGAATCAATTCGAAACATGCACCATGGGCTATCTTCATAGCCAAAATGCAGTGGAGGGATGGCACAGGAGACTCTGGAGTTTAATGGGGAAGAAACAGCTGTACCTGTTGAATGTGTTGCATGCCATCCAGCTGGAACAAAATCATGTGGATGACATGCGTATACGACATGAATTGTGTGTACCAGCATCACCTCAAGGGAAGAGGCTCATGGATAAAGAAGCAGTCTTTGAAAGGCTTCTCTGCAACAGGGTAGAATTTACTGCATGAGGCTTCATAAAATTGGTAGCTAAAAATTGTTCATTTAAAACAATACAGAAAGGTCTATTTCCTTGGAACATACACACAGATGGTGGTATTTTGGACTGCAAATTTGTACTTTTGCACATGTGTTTCACTTTAAATATGGACTGTACGCCGTGCATACGACGTAGATTACGCGTGATGTTTGCAAAAGGGATTTCAATTCTCTTCACTGCATTAGATTCACAGAGGTTTGTGTTGGACTGATTAAGTACCTATAAATGCACAGTAGCAAGTATTTTATAACACAGGTTAGAAAAAAAGGATGAAAAAGGAATTCCGCTAACTGCATTTTGACATTTTGCAATATGGTATTACGTAATTTCAGATAAGTAGATTGCACATATACATATACATTTGAGTTTCAGCCTTTCAAAGGTAAACTGTTTTTAACAAAATGTCTAATCCAATCTCACCTGGTCCTTCACCAACCAAGTCATTATGGATGCCAAATCCACGATTCTTTGCACTAGCAAACATTTAAGTCATGTATGCCAACTCTCCACTAGATTCTGTGTTCGAAGCAAACCACTAGAATGCAAACCACTCACTGACGAAAAGGCAATAATAAGCACTAGAAAAGAATAAAAGCTGGTATGTACCTTCTGCGTCCTCCCTGCAAATATTACTGCTCTAAATAGTTACAAATCTGCTTTAGAAGAAAATGTTATACTAATCTCCTTCAGAGAGGAAGGAATTTCTTCTAGTGTCAAAATGCTATACTAATCAGCTGTTTCTTTAAAGCACTGAACTGCGTGTTGCTATTATGTTTAATTGACAGACCACAGATCTGAGTGTGGCAACAAATATTGTGGGAAAAGTAAAAGAAGCATTCCATTAGTGAGCGAGATGGAACATTTATGTGCAAACTTTTAATGGCAGCAGGATCCATATCATATATGGGATGATACAGAATCAATACATAGGATAACTTGTCAAATAATTCAGTGATTGTGCTACACATTAAACTATAGTATTGTGAGAACTTTAAAGACAGCAAGCAAAAGAGAAAGTGTTTCACTTCCCCTTTGTACATACGCAGCCATGAATAAAGCTGGCTTAGAACTCACTCATTCAGTACATACAAATGGGTCCCCTTCAAAACATTTAAAACCATAACATCTAATTTCATAACATTGAGACAAGAACATCTAAAATCCAAAACATCTAAAACTCATAACATTGAATTTCATAACGTCTAACACTACAAATCACATGAAAATAACATCCCTTCCACATATAATGACATATAATGACACCAAACTACCAAGCACACTTTTTACTACGTTTCTGCAGGGGGGGCTTGATACAGTGAGGTTAGGAAATTAACTTTTTCCCACTTTAGTGTGATCTTGGAGTTGGTATATTTAATTTATAGGGGGTGTGGGGGGGCCACATGGGGGGATAAAGGGGGGCTTGCCCCCCTGCAGAAACATAGTAAAAAGTGTGTTTGGTAGTTTGGTGTCGTTATATGTGGAGGGGATGTTATTTTCTTGTGATTTGTAGTGTTAGATGTTATGAAATTCGATGTTATGGGTTTTAGATGTTTTGGGTTTTAGATGTTCTGGTCTCAATGTTATGAAATTAGATGTTATGGGTTTTAGATGTTTCAAAGGAGACCCCATGCAAACATATGCCACTCACAGATATGTCCCATACAGTTTCCACTTTAGACAGTACCAATGTATTTAGTGAATATCTCTCCTACATAATTTGATGATATGCAAAAGAAATATTTTAAAGAACTAAATAAGGGAGCTGTAGCTGATCAAACAAGTAAATCCAGAGAAATAAAAATAAGTCTGCTCAAGTAGATGGCTTCAAACACTTTAATGTTAAATATTGAAAAAAAAACACATAACATAAAAATCAAAAGTAAAATAGGAGAGATGAGCACTTTTGCATCACCAAAGGATGCTTCATCCTCTGAAACCTGCCGTGAGGTCATTTGATCTCAGGCACTAATGTGAGTAGATTAAATAGATCTGTTGTGTTGCAGTCTTTCGATCTGATGAAGCATCCTTTTGTGATGCGAAAGCTCTCATCTCTCCTATTTTACTTTTGATTTTTATATGTTTTTATGTGTTTTTTCAACATTTAACATTAAAGTGTTTGAAGCCATCTACTTGAGCAGACTTATTTTTATTTTATTTATTATTTTTATTTTCTTTGCTATACAAAAGACCCAACATGCAAAGGCCGGTGAATTCAACAACTGTTTCAATGGAAGTGATATTCCTTGCAGTGCTTTCCTCCATATCAAGCTGACAGTATGATGCATAGATTTTCTAGATGGCATCATCACAGACCCTTCACTGGAGACATTAGCAAAAGCATTACTTACAACTTCACAGCAAAAGTCTGTGCATGCAGTATCCTTTGTACAAACATCATCCAAAATGTCATAATGAGAAGTCAAATAAAAGTCAGGAAATGCCGATGAGGATTAAACTTCACCAGTTGGTCCCCTTTGGATGTGCACAGTGCAACAGTTTTCTCCTTGCAACACCAATACCTCAAAGATGTAGAATTTTTTCCAGGTAGTATAAAAACCCATCAATCTTCAATGTTTCCTGACCCTTCTGAGAGCAAACCATCTCATAACAGTAGCCCGTGCCACCTGTGGGCAAATCAGATATTCCAGAATATGATGCAGAGTTATCCATAGTGTAATGATGTACATGTATAAACTGAAAGATAAAAATATACGGCAAATAGCAGAGTGGCAATAGTCAGTCATGTAGTGTACGAATGTTTACTTTTATACAGTGTATTTTATGCAATGCAAACCTGTTCAAAATACTGCTGTGTAACAATTTGCATTACTCCACTGTGAAAGATGACACTAGTGTTTAATTTAACTGTCATCATTTACATTGCATCTCCTATTATGTTGTACCAATGGAGCTTCTCTTCGGCTCCTTGACTGAAAAGGGGTTCTCTACCCAGTTGGACTACCCTGGTCAACAAATGAAAATAATCACATAGTAAATAAACAAATTAGTAATATAAGCATAACCAAATTAGTAATATAAGCATAACCAAATTAGTAATATAAGCATAACCAAATTAGTAATATAAGCATAACCAAACCGATAACAGGATACAGAACAGAGAAAAGAACTATCCCGTAAGAGTAAATAGCCATTAAGTAACAGTAAGAATACATGACATACACAACAGTTTGTCAGTTACGAAGCAGAAGATGCATATGCACAATGGCAGAACCACCTCCTTTACCACACTGAATAACAAACATAGTGAAATAAAGATGAACACAACATGACGTGTTCCACTCCATGGACCCAGATTTGCCATCCTACAGACTACAAGAGCAACAGGAAGGAGAAAGAGATCATCTAAATGCCTCCATTTTGATTTTTTCTTAATTTACTGCTCTCTGCACTTGTTTTTAGTTGTTTTTTAATTTAACTGCATTTATTTAAACTGTATTTGCTTTAATAGTGCTACACACTCAAGTGCACTGGCTTGCACTGCATTTAAAGTGTTTTACTGCTGTTTTAGCTCCTTTTCTGTAAAAAAACAAAAAAAAAGTTCTAAGCTTGTTTCCCGCCTTTCCTGTAACTAGTGAAGTCCAGATACAGATTTGCTGCATCCAAAACTGTTTGTAAGTTTCTGAGTCCCCCAGATCTTTCTGTGTTGGAGGGAAGCCTTCTAGCTTATCAGTGGGAGTGGTAAGCACCAGGTAGCCTATCTACCACAAGAGGAGTGGTTTCTGGCCCAGAAATTGTAGTTTATTGGCTGTTTGGGCAGTTTTTCCATCCCTTTCAACTTTCTGGTTTAAAAGCACATGTTTGAGTGGGTGTGCGCTTGTTTAAGCTCCGCAGGTCCAGATTTGGCATCCTGCAGACTACAAGAGCAGCAGAAAGGAGAAGGAGATACTCTAAGTGCTTCCTTTTTGATTTTTTTCTTAATTTAGTGCTCTCTGCATGTGTTTTTAGTATTTTTTTAATTTAAATGCATTTATTTAAACTGTATTTGCTTGAATAGTGCTACACACTGAAGTGTGCTGGCTTGCATTGCATTTAAAGTGTTTTTACTGCTGTTTTAGCTGCTTTTCTATAAAAAACAAACAAAAAATGTTTTAAGCTTGTTTCCCACCTTTCCTGTAACTAGACTAGTCCAGATACAGATTTGCTGCATCCAGGACTGTTTGTAAGTTTCTAAGTCCCTCAGACCTTTCTGTGTTGGAGGGAAGCCTTCTAGCTTATCAGTGGGAGTGGTAAGCACTAGGTAGCCCATCTTCCACAAGAGGAGTGGTTTCTGGCCCAGAAATTGTAGTTTCTTGGCTGTTTGGGCAGTTTTTCCATCCCTTTCAACTTTCTGGTTTAAAAGCCTGTGTTTGCTCAGGTTTGCGCTTGTTTAAACTCCATGCAGCGGTGCTTAGCTGAGGTAAACTATTACCGGTGCCAGAAAGTCTGGTCTTCAGTTTTTCCCTTAGAATGTGCTTGTTCTTTTACTTCTTACAATTCAATTAGCTTAATCAACTTGCACTTCAACAGGCTTTTGTAGTATTTATTGTAGCACACTTAGGTGCTATCAGCACTAGCTGTTCCTATGTAGTAACACCACCAGTATTTATTAGTTATGAGCATGCCTCCTGGTATGATTGTAGGGCAATTTCCTGTGATTTCTCCTGCTAACCTAGTGCACTTGGGCATCGTGAGACAGTGTGACAACTCTCTCATGTACACACACAACCCGTTTCTCTTACCTCCCAACACTCATACATGTAAGAGATGCAATTATATCACCAAACTGGAAGCTGAGCACTCTCCAGTCAAGACCAGACTAGCTGGTTAAGAGGAGAAGGTCAACACTTGCAGCACACTACATGGAACACATAGTCCTACAAAACACCAACCATCACAACTCACACATAGAAATGCAAACCATACACCCACCTTCGCGGAGACTCTCAATAGGTTTGAATGACCTGAGATGTACCTCCCTGGACTACATGAAAAGAGATGTGATGGAACGCTCAGATTATGTGGCCCAGGCAGGTATGTCCCTAGCCCTGAACAGTATTCTACCATCACCCAGAATGATACCACAGTACAAGCAGAAAATGATTGACTTCAACAACTGGCTAAGATTCTGGTGTCATTCTAAGGAGATTCAGTGTCTGTCTGCCTGGGAAGGCATCATAGACAGACCTCAATGCTTTGCTGGAGATGGCCTGAATCTGTCACCCCTGGGGTTCCGGCTACTGCCTAAGGCTCTTGCCACCCCCATAGTGTCTTTTTTAGGCAATGTTCCAAAAACCAAACTTCCACCGGGATAGCTACAAACAAATGTAATCTGAGGGTCATGCTGCTCAGTGCTAGAATTCTAAATCTCAAAATGCACTTGCTCAAAGCTCTTCTCAAAATGGAGAATGCTGACATTTGTGCTGTAATGGAGACCTTGTTTAAAGCGGCAGAAAGCACCTCTGCCCTCCCAGGCTACAACTCATGCCATACCTTTCGGCCCCAGAATACAGCCAGAAGCTCAAAAGGTGGCAGTGTCTCCATTATCATAAAGGATATGCACACCTCTAGACTGGTAGCCCAGCATAATGCATCCAAAATACTCCAGGTACAACTAACACTGGGTAAGACAGTGATACAAGTCATAGCCTGCTACAGAACCCCGACCATGTCTCTAGACTCTCACTCTATGTTCCTAAGCACCCTGGAATCTATCAAGGTCCAGCCCAATACTCTCATACTGGGTGACTTTAACTACCCTTCCATCAACTGGGAAAACTATTCAAGTACCAATGTACTGGCTCAACACTTCTTGGAATTCATCAGTTCCAATGTCCTGGACCAGCTCTGACCACCACTAGAGGAAGCACATCCTTGACCCGGTTATCACCAACATAGGAGACCATTGCTCCACACCTACAGTCAATTTTTCCCTGGTTAAATCTGACCACAAACTGAACACCATGGAAATCTCCAACTCACCTACACCCCCTGCAAAGGTAACCACTCTGAAAAACTTCTCCAAAGTTGACTTTGGGTTCCTAAAAACAGAGGTGGCTAACTTCCCGGCACCCATGCCAATGGAAAATAGCTGCATGACTGGCCAATCATACACCAATGCACTCTACGAGCACATACACAAATGCATGGAACTTGCCATACCAAATAGAACCAAGACGCTTTCCTCCAAAAAAAGGAAGCTAATCTGGTGGTCCCCAGCCATGAATAAACTCTACAACAGAAAGAATAAACTCTTGCAGGAAAAAGGGAAGTCACATGACTGGAAAAACTCCCTTATCAGCCTCAACAAAAAGTCGAGATCCCTTATCAAATCTTCTAAGGCCAGCTATGAAGGTAGAATTGCGGCTGACACCAAAATCAACAACAAAGGCTCCTAAAGCTATATCAAGAACCTCCAAGACAATACTCAGATTTTCTCTGAGTTATTGCACAATGTGCACAATGGTACCTCATATACTGAACCAACAGCTTTAGCCAACATACTGGCTGACAGATTCAGTGCCAACTTTACCCCTCCCCCCCAAAGGCCCTATCACAATACCAGAAAAAAGCCTGATACCCAACATCTCTGCAGCACAAGTAAAAGCTGCATTGTCCAAAGTCAAAAATACAACATCCATGGAGCCTGATAATATCCCTGGCTGCATTCTACATGAGCTACAAAATGAACTGGCACCAAAACTGTGTGGCTTGTTCAATCACAGCCTTACCTCAGGCTTTGTCTCTAATGAATGGCGCACTGCTACAGTCATACCTCTCCATAAAGGAGGAGTGAATACAGACCCTGGGAACTATCACCCCATTAGCCTGATGAGTCTGGAGCACATCATTATGGACTTGCTTAACAAAGATATAGGCAATTTCCAAACTCTTGACCCCCATGCAGTTCAGCTTTGCCAAGGGGAGATCCTGCCTGCTGAACCTGGTTGACTTCTTCGAGGCAGTCACTGAGGCTGTGGATGAGGGTAAGGCAGTGCATAGAGCCTACCTTGACCTAGCAAAGGCCTTTGATACCATTCCCCACTCAGGTATCATTGATAAACTCATCAAACTAGGTGTCAATCCTTATATTACTAGGTGAGTTGCAAATTGTCTTACAGACAGGACCCACGGAGTGAAAGTTGTGGACTCCAAGTCAGACTGTCAACCAGTCATGAGTGGAGTCCCACAGGGCTCAGTCCTGGGACCTCTCCTGCTTGGCATCTACTTCTTGTAATACAGGCCAACATGGAGGGACTCTGACTGACCAAGTATGCTAATGACTGCAAGCTTGGAGTCATTATTAACTCCCTACGTGATGCAGGCATCCTACAAAAAGGCCTCACTGAGACCAATGACTGGTGTTGGAACCATGGCCTTAAGCATAACGCCAAAAAATCTATTATCATTACCTTTGGAAAAATCTCAGTACCCACTAATTACCACATCAATGGGAGTCCGCTGAACACTGAAGGGGCCACAAGAGATCTGGGCACCGAGGTCGTCAGCAACCTCACCTTCGACTGCCACATTGCCACTGTGGTCAGAAAGTCCTTTGACATGGCACATCTAATAACCAAAGGTTTCACATCCAGGGAAAAAAGAAGTCATCGTCCCTCTCTACTCACCCCTCATTAGACCAGCCATCGAATATAATGCCCCATTTGGCATGTACCTGACCAGACACCTACAACAGCTGGAAAGGCCACAAAAGGACCTCACAAAAAGGATCCTAGGCCTTAAACACATGTCCTACATGGACAGACTCAAGAAACTTCAGCTGTTCTCAGTCTCTTATCATCTACTTAGAGGTGATCTCTGCTTGACTTACAAAGCCATGTGTGACCCAGCCCTACTTGAAATGCAACACCTAAAGA